>NC_079168.1:81495439-81545439 GCF_947568905.1 Ostrea edulis
TCCCCGTAAATTAGGAAAATATATTTCCTTTTGTCCCGAATGTCAATTTAGGATAATAAAAGATAAACCAAGCAGTCTCCGTGATTTGGATATAAATATAAACGATTTATTCTCTAAGTTAACATTAAAATATACAGTTATCAATAACACGTCCTACCCCTAGCTCTACGATGTAACAACTCACTTTTAAAATTAAACCTACCTACAAAGCTGCTGTTGTTTACTTAGCAACGTCACCGGTACCGCGCGTGACACAGAGATAGTGACACCGGTGACGGCAAAAAGCACGTTAATAAAATACACACCCATTACACCCCTCTCAAAAATTACCAATTTTCCCCCAGTTTAACTTGCACTTTTCCCAATAATAAAAATTGGCGAAAAACGTATTTGTTAAAATAAAGTTCAGTGTGAATAGTTTATGTATGACATATACATATGACTAAGACACATCAATTGTAGATGATTTAGAAAGAGTAGTCGAAAATTTTAAGAGCTTAAAGAAAAGAAAGTTAAATATGTAAAATGAAAGATGAATGACACCAATTTGTGTTCGATTTCATGTTTGATATGATATATTTAGCATACTTACAATAATGACTAGGTTTTCCCAATTTGAAAGTCACAGGACCCTTTTGAAAAATGTTAAAAAATCACTGGTAGCACCATCACCAGTCTCCAGCTTTACTTATAAAAATCACTGGTAGCACCATCACCAGTCTCCAGCTTTACTTGTTGCTTCTTAAAAGCAGAACCAAATCTGATTTAAAATTTTCATGGAGAAAAATCTCTTAATTTAACAGAGTAAGAGAAGAATTGGAAGAGAAAACCGCCCAGGTTCTGCTAAGTGTCAGTCTGGCAGACAGGAAACCATTAGCTTCCACTCACCTATCAGACTTTCAGCTCCAGGACCTCCTACAGAAAATGTCCCACCCCATCAAACAGCATGGCCTCTGCAACCTGGTAACAGTCGCCATGACAATGTCCCTGTCTGACCTCTTGAGTCATTGCTTGGAATCTCTTTCATTAGTCGGTCCTCAGGAAGGCGAGACCAAGCATATCAAAGACCAAGTTTTCTTGATACTTCTACAGGAGGTTGGACAGAACTTTGGGTCATCGGTAAGCAGCATTCTGTAATTTTATAGTGGTTCAATTAACAGGGAACATGCTTACAAGAAAAGTTTTTATGAAATTAAAAGATTGAATACTAGTAAACTGTGGCTGTGTAGTAACCGTGTGTTCATTTCATGTTCTCTGTGAATTTATCAACCCTTCTACCATTTTCTGTGCAGTACCTGGTGAGGCCATTTGTGATTTTGTTGATGTCAGACTTTAGACAGACATATTGTGGACTGTCAGATACACCTGCCTCTACAGTTACAGACAAACCAGACACCATGGTTGCCTCACAACTCCGACGCAAAAGGCGAGAGCAATGTAGCACACACTGACAACATGTTTTATTTTTATTTGAAACAATTTCACATTGAACTTGACTACTTGTACATAACATTCTCTTCTAAATTTTAAACAGAAAAGCAGATGAGCAGCCAATGAAAAAGAAAGTCAAACAACCCCATAGATATCTAAGACTGAAAGCCAAGATAAAGTGTTTGATCGATAGTTTAAAGGACCCAAAACAGGTACCAAATTCATTATGCCTGGGCCGTGCACTGACAATAGTAATCATTACTCCGCCTGGCAACATTAATGTGACTCGATTCATCTTGCAAGTAAGGCCTTATGCCCCTCATTGCACAGAGAGAACTTCGTGCTAAGTATATAAGGCTAAGTCAAGTACGCCTAGACCCCATATTGGTAGAAAGTGAAATTAGAGGTAATGGTTGCAATAACATTTGTTATGTATTGAATTCAGGACAAGCATGCAGAGATTTTGGATGGGATGTACACAGCATTGAAGGTCATCAGCGTTGTTGTGATGACGAGTTCGGACAGCGGTATTGGTGAGGTGACGAGTTCCGAGATTTCATCCACCAAGAAAATGTGAGTTCCTCTTCAACTGAACACTGTGTAACAAAGATAAAATCTCTGTCCTTTTGAGGATGAAATTTTGAAAGTTACTCCTTCTCATTGTGCTGTGCATGATAGAAGTACTGAAATACATACCTATAGATACTGATCAGGTACCTATGTAGCTGTTGTAAGTGACTGCCAGGCTGGCTCTGTTTCTGTAATGTCACAAAATCAAACCAGACCAAATCTACAAAATCTATCAAATTCTAGTGGTGGTAGTGCTCCTTATATCCAGTGAAAGTATTATTAGCACCATTCAATTTTGATATTTGTTTATGTTGATTGTGATCAAACTCTGGGAATGCCTGATTGATCTGCAATTCGACATATCGTATTGATTTAGCAAAATTTTATTTCTATTGTTGATAATTGTGATTCAAACCCAACTTTTTTATTGCACCAAATCAGAACATACATGTAGATAAAACTAAAGGTGATGTCTTCTGCATCTTTTTTCTTCTTTCATGGTTTTAAGGCTCTTACAAAAAATTCTTAAGATCTTGCGAACCTGTAACAGTGTTGGACCCAATGCCTTATAGAACCTCATTGATTTTTAGCATCTTTTTTTTAACATCTCTATAGAACCTCATTGATTTTTAACATCTCTAGAACCTCATTGATTTTTAACATCTCTATAGAACTTGATTTTTAACATCTCTTTAAACCTAATTGATTTTTAACATCTCTATAGGACCTCATTGATTTTTAACATCTCTATAGAACTTGATTTTTAATATCTCTTTAAACCTAATTGATTTTTAACATCTCTATAGAACCCCATTGATTTTTAAACCTCTATAGAACCTCATTGATTTTTAACATCTCTATTTTTTAACATCTCTATAGAACCTCATTGATTTTTAACATCTCTATAGAACCTCATTGATTTTTAACGTCACTTTTGCAAAATGCATTAAATTTTATTCCTAGTCTTCCAGAACACATGAGTTCTTTGTTGTCATGGTTGCCAAGTGACCTTCTGGAGAATATCTTTGAGACGTGGAAATTGACCCTTCAGTACAGTCACCACTGGAAGCCTGACGAACTGAATGTGAACATGCTATCTATCATCAGGACGATAGTGTCACTGCTAGATACACAAGGTAAATATGTCTGTCATCAGAACACTGCTAGACACACAATGTAAACATGACGTCATCAGAACACTGCTAGACACACAATGTAAACATGACGTCTGTCATCAGAACACTGCTAGACACACAATGTAAACATGATGTCATCAGAACACTGCTAGACACACAATGTAAACATGTCTGTCATCAGAACACTGCTAGACACACAATGTAAACATGTCTGTCATCAGAACACTGCTAGACACACAATGTAAACATGACGTCATCAGAACACTGCTAGACACACAATGTAAATATGTCTGTCATCAGAACACTGCTAGACACACAATGTAAACATGACATCATCAGAACACTGCTAGACACACAATGTAAATATGTCTGTCATCAGAACACTGCTAGACACACAATGTAAACATGTCTGTCATCAGAACACTGCTAGACACACAAGATAAACATGTCTGTCATCAGAACACTGCTAGACACACAAGATAAACATGTCTGTCATCAGAACACTGCTAGACACACAAGATAAACATGTCTGTCATCAGAACACTGCTAGACACACAATGTAAACATGATGTCTGTCATCAGAACACTGCTAGACACACAAGATAAACATGTCTGTCATCAGAACACTGCTAGACACACAATGTAAACATGATGTCTGTCATCAGAACACTGCTAGACACACAAGAAAAACATGATGTCATCAGAACACTGCTAGACACACAATGTAAACATGATGTCTGTCATCAGAACACTGCTAGACACAATGTAAACATGATGTCATCAGAACACTGCTAGATACACAATGTAAACATGACGTCTGTCATCAGAACACTGCTAGACACACAATGTAAACATGTCTGTCATCAGAACACTGCTAGACACACAATGTAAACATGATGTCATCAGACACTGCTAGACACAATGTAAACATGATGTCATCAGAACACTGCTAGACACACAATGTAAACATGATGCCATCAGAACACTGCTAGACACACAATGTAAACATGACG
This sequence comes from Ostrea edulis, assembly GCF_947568905.1. NCBI lineage: Eukaryota > Metazoa > Mollusca > Bivalvia > Ostreida > Ostreidae > Ostrea > Ostrea edulis. The sequence goes on from NC_079168.1 coordinate 81,499,590, forward strand.
TCTGTCATCAGAACACTGCTAGACACACAATGTAAACATGACGTCTGTCATCAGAACACTGCTGGACACACAATGTAAATATGTCTGTCATCAGAACACTGCTAGACACACAATGTAAACATGACGTCTGTCATCAGAACACTGCTAGACACACAATGTAAACATGACATCTGTCATCAGAACACTGCTAGACACACAATGTAAATATGTCTGTCATCAGAACACTGCTAGACACACAATGTAAACATGATGTCATCAGAACACTGCTAGACACACAAGATAAACATGATGCCATCAGAACACTGCTAGACACAATGTAAACATGACGTCATCAGAACACTGCTAGACACACAATGTAAACATGACGTCATCAGAACACTGCTAGACACACAATGTAAACATGATGTCATCAGACACTGCTAGACACACAATGTAAACATGTCTGTCATCAGAACACTGCTAGACACACAATGTAAACATGACGTCATCAGAACACTGCTAGACACACAATGTAAATATGTCTGTCATCAGAACACTGCTAGACACACAATGTAAACATGATGCCATCAGAACACTGCTAGACACACAATGTAAACATGACGTCATCAGAACACTGCTAGACACAATGTAAACATGACGTCATCAGAACACTGCTAGATACACAATGTAAATATGTCTGTCATCAGAACACTGCTAGACACACAATGTAAACATGACGTCTGTCATCAGAACACTGCTAGACACACAATGTAAATATGTCTGTCATCAGAACACTGCTAGACACACAATGTAAACATGACGTCATCAGAACACTGCTAGACACACAATGTAAACATGATGTCATCAGAACACTGCTAGACACACAATGTAAACATGTCTGTCATCAGAACACTGCTAGACACACAATGTAAACATGTCTGTCATCAGAACACTGCTAGACACACAATGTAAATATGTCTGTCATCAGAACACTGCTAGACACACAATGTAAACATGATGCCATCAGAACACTGCTAGACACACAATGTAAACATGATGCCATCAGAACACTGCTAGACACACAATGTAAATATGTCTGTCATCAGAACACTGCTAGACACACAAGATAAACATGATGCCATCAGAACACTGCTAGACACAATGTAAACATGACGTCATCAGAACACTGCTAGACACACAATGTAAACATGACGTCATCAGAACACTGCTAGACACACAATGTAAACATGATGTCATCAGAACACTGCTAGACACACAATGTAAACATGTCTGTCATCAGAACACTGCTAGACACACAATGTAAACATGTCTGTCATCAGAACACTGCTAGACACACAATGTAAATATGTCTGTCATCAGAACACTGCTAGACACACAATGTAAACATGATGCCATCAGAACACTGCTAGACACACAATGTAAACATGACGTCATCAGAACACTGCTAGACACAATGTAAACATGACGTCATCAGAACACTGCTAGATACACAATGTAAATATGTCTGTCATCAGAACACTGCTAGACACACAATGTAAACATGTCTGTCATCAGAACACTGCTAGACACACAATGTAAACATGATGTCATCAGAACACTGCTAGATACACAATGTAAACATGATGTCATCAGAACACTGCTAGACACACAATGTAAACATGATGTCATCAGAACACTGCTAGATATACAGATGATGAATGAAAATGGAATGGAAGTCTGAATTGGTCTGAACTCCAACCTCCCTTTTTAGCTCACCTGAGCTGAAGGCTCAAGTGAGCTTTTCTGATCAAAATTTGTCTGTTATCATCATTGTCAATGTCATTGGAGTTAACTTTTTACATTTTCATCTCCAGAACTACTGGGTCAATTTCCTGAACTATCATTTAAGGTAGTACTCTACATCGTCATAATGGCTGACTTCCTTTAAAAACATGGATGACAAAATCGATATCAGCAATATTTGACTTTTCCTTTTCCATTTAAATACCTAGCCGACTAGCTCAGTAGGTTAGAATACCGACTGCTGAACTGTAGGTCGCAGGTTCGAGTCCAGCAGGGGTTTTAAATTTTTTTCAGATTACCTTCTACTAAAACTGTATTTTTTGACAAAATAAAGTAAATTTGAAAATTTTCAAATTCAAAATATTTTTGTACATATCCTACACTTTTCATCTACATCAAATTTCTCTGGTGTAGCATACCTCCTTAAGGTATAACTTTCACATTTTGTACATAGATTTATTGCAAGTCCTTTCATTTAATCCTGTGGGGATCTGTGTTAGAATAGGTCCTCAGTACTCCTTGCTTGTTGTAAGAGGTGACTAAATGAGGCAGTCCTTCTGATGAGACTGTAAAATCCGAGGTCCCGTGTCACAGTAGGTGTGGCACAATAAAGATCCCTCCCTGCTCAAAGGCTGTAAGTGCCGAGCATAGGCCTAAATTTTGCAGCCCTTTACAGGCAATGGTGGCATCTTCATATGAGTGAAAAATTGTTGAGAGGGACTTTAAACAATATTCAATCAATCAATTATACATTGATCTTTGATCTTGTAACCTTGGAGTTTGACCTACTTTTAAGAAAACAACCTATTCAACATCTCCTGAACTATTTAAAGAAGGACTTTCATATTTTGTATATAGATTCTTTATGGCAAGAACTTGTGATACAACAGTGTTTGACCTTGTGACCTTGAATTTGTAGTACAATTTACTTATAAAAAATATTACCTATTCCAATATCTCCTGAACTAGGTAGAACTTTTATATTTTGTATATAGATTTCTTATGGCAAGACCTTTCATTTCATACTGTGATCTATATTACCTTGACCTCCCACAACAGCAAGGTCATGTTAGTGTTGGGGTATCTCCATCTAGTGTGAATTCATGTTCAGTTATGTTGGGACGCTTTGAAATTTTTCCTGGGAAAAAGATTGATAGAGAAAAAGCTTTAAAAAAATCATTACAGCAGTGCCAAGGTGACTCAGTCAGGTGAGCAATGTGGCTCATGGGCCTCTTGTTTTTCGATCCAATTCACCTCCCCAATAATAGATACTTTTTGACACCCCCATACTTTAATGTCCTACATGATATGTTGCAGAAAAGCACTAGTTATGACAATATGTAAATTAACTTCAATCATTGTAAAACCTTTACATGCATAGATATATTGAATGCCTTACTCGTGAACATGTACTATGCAATATTGGTACATCTCATCTGCTGAAATATCATTATGTAATCTTTATTTTCCCACCTATTACCTCTCCTGTTTTCTAAAACCAGAACTATTTTAAACTTTCCCTTTTTACAAATTTCCCCTTAAAGTTGGCCATAGCTATATAGTTGATAAGAGTAACTAGAACAGAAGCGATATCAAATATAAAACCATGTGAAAGTCAAATCGATATCGTTAAAATACTGCATTTTGAAAAATGGTAGCATGGTTTTGCATTTACTTTTGATTGTGACGTCGAGTGATGATAGGACCACTTTAAGTTGAATGATGTCTTTCAAAATCAAGTTTAGATGTTACTTTCACTTCTGAAAGATCAGTATTCTGTTGGAACCAAAGTGATACATGAATGGTATGCCCCTGGCTTTAGCTGGTGTGTTTGTTTATGGTAAGTGGTAATAACATTTATATTGTGTATTTTTTTAAAAGTTCAAATTATGCATTTTCGTTTTTCCTGTAGATTGTATTGGTCATGAGGAGTCCATGTGCTGGATGTTGTCATTACCATGGTTACTGGTAAGTAGATTATTCATAGAATCATAACAATTTGAATTGTGGATAATAAGTATTTTGCATTCTGTCACAGAATGATCCCACCTGAGGGGCCAGTTGCACAAAAGTTAGTTAAGTTTAACTGACAGTTAACTCAAGTCAACGCTATATAAATTTTCAAGTTAATGGAAATTAACTGTCAGTTAAATTTAACTAAGCTTCGTGCAGCTGGGTGCTGGACTGTTATGAATATTTATATTTTGTTTTTCACAGAATGACCCCACCTGGATGGACCTGAAACCACTGGACTCCAAGACGGTCAGCAAGATCAGTCAAGAGATCACAGAAAAACTGAGTAAAGAATTAATCTTTCATTTCTGGGTTTTTAATTTGTGCCAGTTGTAGTCAAGTTTAAATGCAAGAATTCAAAATGTACTCTAGCGATTGAGAATACTCAAGGGACCTTCCATTAGTGGTGTGCTATTAGCAACATTGCTGGCAAAATCAGTATTGATATTTATCTTTACCAAAATTTTTAACTTTTATTTACATTTACCGAATTTGACTATGTTTATTTACAGTTACCAAAATTGGTAATATGGCAATGTTTATTTACGTTGACTAAAATCAGTGGTTGACAAATGCATTCCGTTATCTTTGATGAAAGTATTGCTAGTATTGTCAGATTAAGGAACAGCAATTTTGTACGCATTTCTTTCAGAACAGTACCCTGAGTATTTTTGTACACGTTTCTTTCAGAACAGCACCCTGGGTATTTTTGTGTGCGTTTCTTCCAGAACAGCACCCTGGGTATTTAGGCGACTAAGATACGCATTTCTTTCAGATTTAGATGTCAAGCATCAGTGTCTGCAGGGATTATCCCTTTTGCCTAAGGATGTTTCCCCACAGTGGAGAGTGCATGTGTTCAGACAAGCATGTGTAAGTACTCGCTAACCTCACAGGGTTCATTATTTCCTGTTAGTTTCTTCCTGTATATTCAATACCTTGCTATTATCACCTAGAACACAGATATACGTACATTGTCACTATTTCTTCACTTTACCTTTTGTCTTTAAACTTTTCACATATACATGTAATACAACTACTATTTATTCAGAAAAATAATGTATTCATTTGCAGATTCGAACTTGGGGCCACACGCTTGCTTAGCGAATGCACTGTGCCACTGCATCTCTTCTCTATTCGTGGAAAAATTATATATATGTAAACTAACATTTACCATCAACAAATATATCCATTAATGGAGAAAACTGGTCCAGATATTTGATTAACACAAAAATGATGAGTTATCAACCATTGTTGATGGTTATGCTCCAATACAATAACAAACCAATCAATACTGCATATGAAATGTCCTCATCACTCAACATTGGAAATGCATTTGGAGTGATTGCCCTTTGCTCCAATAAATCGTAAATGTTGATCTATTGTGAAAAAAATATGAACAGTCAGCATAATAATTATAATCATGTTACATTTTTGTATACTATGCCAAAGTAATAACCAGAGTTTTTACAAAACCCTTACTATTTTGGCATAGTATACAAAAAATGTAATATTATATAATATTAGCACAAGGGAGATTATCCATTTGATACTTGCATATTAAGCATTGTGATGTTCGTTTACAGACTGACTCTGATGTGGAGTTGAAGGCAGCAGCTGTTCAGTGTCTTCCAATGTTGTTGGTTCATCTGGGACCAAATGCAAATCACCTGGTTCATGACCTTTTGCTGTAAGTGTTCTGTAGTGCCCAGTCCTTTTGTGAATACTGTTTTCATCATGCTGAAATTGTACAGAGGTATTAATTTTTTAAATCACTATTCTTATCATCACCTCACATTCATGAACCTGTTTTGACAGACCTATGGTGACTACAGCTGATTTCATGACTCAGGAGGCCTTGGTGACCATTGCTGGTGTACTAGCATGTGTCATCTGTAGAAAAGCTGTACTCGGGTGAGTCTGTGTCATCTGTAGAAGGGCTATACTCAGGTGAGTTTGTCATCTGTAGAAAGGCTATACTCAGGTAAGTCTGTGTCATCTGTAGAAAGGCTGTAGTCGGGTGAGTCTGTGTCATCTGTAGAAAGGCTATACTCGGGTGAGTCTGTGTCATCTGTAGAAAGGCTGTACTCGGGTGAGTTTGTCTTCTGTAGAAAGGCTATACTCGGGTAAGTCTGTGTCATCTGTAGAAAGGCTGTACTCAGGTGAGTTTGTCATCTGTAGAAAGGCTATACTCGGGTGAGTTTGTCATCTGTAGAAAGGCTGTACTCGGGTGAGTCTGTGTCATCTGTAGAAAGGCTATACTTGGGTGAGTTTGTCATCTGTAGAAAAGCTGTACTCGGGTGAGTTTGTCATATGTAGAAAAGCTGTACTTGAGCAAGTATGTTACCTATAAAATGGCTGTACTCAGGTGAGTTTATGCTATCTTTAGAAATGCTGTACTCGGGTTGAGTTAATGCTGTGTGTAGATAGGCTGATTTCGAAGCCTATAAGGACTATGCTCTTGTACAGTTTTACAGTTATGTTGCTGTGACTGATTCTCATTCCACACCAAACACAATCAAAACTTTACTCACTCAGTTGCAGAGTGAACTCTCTGAACAATAAAAATTATGAATTTCATAGATTTAGAGGCAAGATAAAAAAACTAATGTGCATGCATGGTTTTCATCAAAACACCATCCAAGTCTGAAAAATTGTCAAAGCATGGACACACACTCTCAAAGGCTAAAAAAGTCCGGAAAATTGTCAAAACATGGACACACACACTCAAAGACTGATCACTGTAGGACTCCTGGCTATAAGTGACTGATCACTATAAGTAACTAATCACTATAGGACTCCTGGCTATAAGTGACTGATCACTATAGGGCTCCTGGCTATAAGTGACTGATTACTATAGGACTCCTGGCTATAAGTGACTGATCACTATTGGGCTCCTGGCTATAAGTGGCTGATCACTATAGGACTCCTGGCTATAAGTGACTGATTACTATAGGACTCCTGGCTATAAGTGACTGATCACTATAGGGCTCCTGGCTATAAGTGACTGATCACTATTGGGCTCCTGGCTATAAGTGGCTGATCACTATAGGACTCCTGGCTATAAGTGACTATCACTATAAGTAACTGATCACTATAAGTGACTGATCACTGTAAGTGACTGATCACTATAGGGCTCCTGGCTATAAGTGACTGATTACTATAGGACTCCTGGCTATAAGTGACTGATCACTATAGGGCTCCTGGCTATAAGTGACTGATTACTATAGGACTCCTGGCTATAAGTGGCTGATCACTATAGGACTCCTGGCTATAAGTGACTATCACTATAAGTAACTGATCACTATAAGTGACTGATCACTATAAGTGACTGATCACTATAGGACTCCTGGCTATAAGTGACTGATCACTATTGGGCTCCTGGCTATAAGTGACTATCACTATAAGTGACTGATCACTATAAGTGACTGATCACTATAAGTGACTGATCACTATAGGACTCCTGGCTATAAGTGACTGATCACTATTGGGCTCCTGGCTATAAGTGACTATCACTATAAGTGACTGATCACTATAAGTGACTGATCACTATAGGACTCCTGGCTATAAGTGACTGATCACTATTGGGCTCCTGGCTATAAGTGACTATCACTATAAGTGACTGATCACTATAGGACTCCTGGCTATAAGTGACTATCACTATTGGACTCCTGGCTATAAGTGACTATCACTATTGGACTCCTGGCTATAAGTGACTGATCACTATTGGGCTCCTGGCTATAAGTGACTATCACTATAAGTGACTGATCACTATAGGACTCCTGGCTATAAGTGACTATCACTATTGGACTCCTGGCTATAAGTGACTATCACTATTGGGCTCCTGGCTATAAGTGACTGATCACTATAAGTGACTGATCACTATAGGGCTCCTGGCTATGAGTGACTGATTACTATAAGTGACTGATCACTATAGGACTCCTGGCTATAAGTGACTGATCACTATAGGACTCCTGGCTATAAGTGACTGATCACTATAGGGCTCCTGGCTATAAGTGACTGATCACTATAAATGACTGATCACTATAAGGGACTGATCACTATAGGACTCCTGGCTATAAGTTACTGATCACTATAGGGCTCCTGGCTATAAGTGACTGATCACTATAGGACTCCTGGCTATAAGTGACTGATCACTATAAGTGACTGATCACTATAGGACTCCTGGCTATAAGTGACTGATCACTATAAGTGACTGATCACTATAAATGACTGATCACTATAAGGGACTGATCACTATAAGTGACTAATCACTATAAGTAACTGATCACTATAGGACTCCTGGCTATAAGTGACTGATCACTATAAGTGACTGATCACTATAAATGACTGATCACTATAAGGGACTGATCACTATAAGTGACTGATCACTATAAGTGACTGATCACTATAGGACTCCTGGCTATAAGTGGAGCCTTAATACTACTCTCCATGTTATCTTTTGTATTGTTTATTCACTTATGAAAGCGTTACATGGTAATATATAAATGTCACTTTGAATGCACATTAAAAAGGTTAATTAGTTCCAAACAAATTGTGTAATGTGAAACAACAGAAACCTATTGAAGTTGTGATCCCCCTCTCCCAACTATTTTATTTTCAATTTTTATTCGGCATCGATCATTTCATCTCACCTCTTACATACTGAACTTGTGAGGAGTGCTGTAGAATCATTTAAATTCATGGGGGCCAATTTTCGTTGATTGCTGAATTTTTACGGGTTCGTGGGGACGTGATTTTGTGGATTTCTATATTGTAAGATTCTTGTATACTAGTTGTCTTTATTCGTTGAGGATGTAAATTTGTGGGTGAGGGGTACGCACGAATTCCACGAAAATTGAGCCACCACAAATTCTAATGATTCCGCAGTAATAGCTTTCTCTGCCCCCTTTAGCTGCAACAGATTTATTTTAGAACGTATGTACGTAGACGTAAGCAGCGGTGTCAAGGTTCATACAAAGACCTATGGAGATCGAAGGTTTGATGTAACAGCTGCCACACTATGGAACAGTTTACCGATAGACATCCGTTCGTGTGGCACTGTCAAAAGTTTTAAGACAAACCTCAAAACATATCTTTTTATGAAATCTTATAACCATATTTTGTAATACAGCATAATTTGTCCAAACCGGCCTCTGAGTACTACGGCGCTCTGTCAATTCCGGCCACAAAATATAGTCCCTAACATTTCTTTAACAAATCCTTTATTAATAATTCCCTGTACTCCGGATACTGCGTATTCTGTATATCGGCCGGCATACACAGTCCCAACTGCTATTAATTAACTTTAATTATCCTGTGTAAACCGGCCCCTCGATGATACACCACACTAATTGTTGCGGTCAATTGTATTCGGTGTACACAAGGTCCCAACTGCTCGTAATATTAGCTCTAATTATCGCATTTAAACCAGCCACCCCACGATGACCAACCTGTCGGTATTCGGTCGATCCCACGCGGTGTACACAAAGGGTGTCTCAAGGGTAGCCACAGGTAAGTAAAAGAGTGCAACTGGCGATGAGTCGCGATCAGTTTAAAATAAAACCTGATTTTTAGGGGGTGCACTTTTCAATTATGACAGCACCACGCACGAGGTAATGGCGCCCTCTCCCTAACGACAGAGACGAGAACTGACATAAAAAGACAAAGTTCAATTAATCGATGAATTTGATACATTCTTGGAATGAAACAAAATCGGCAACAATCCCGTTATGTTTTCCAAAAGCAGGGTTTCCCCTTGTGGACTTCTCAGAGCTTTACGGCGAGTCAGACAGTGATGATATGCAGTTAGTTAGCACAACTCGCCATGTCCGGTCGATCACTCGGCATTACATCAGTTTCCGTTTCACAAATTGAGACAGTTGAAAGCGATACATTTACAATGAAAGATGGGGAAGACAAATTTTAAACGAACACAACACAAACTTGACGAACGTACATAATGTAGCACTTGATAACGGCGATGATGTAGACGAAATCGACAATTTACCAACAGAAAATTGCGCGAATAATTCCCTGATTTTAAACTGTTTAATAAAAATTGAAACTTTTTCAAATGAGCACGACAATAAAACACTGACATTTATATTTTTACATTTTGAATTCTTTTGTGATGAATGTATATTAAAACATTAGCAATCATTACATACGTATGCATAGATAGTGAATACAAGGGAAGCAACTCTCATTCTTGTCAACATTCTGCACTCCGGACTCTGTGCAAACCGGCCAATTTCTTTGGAACCACACATAGCCGGTTTAGACAGATTATACTGTATATTCTTTTTTAAAGTAAAGGCTGGTTTGTCGCATGAACTCGTAATGTTTAAATTGTTTTATTTTATTGGATGTTATATTTTATGCTCTGATTAATCTTATCATTTTTTACGTTTTACATTGTTAAAGCGCTTAGAGTAATTACAAATTATATAATGCGCTATATAAATGCCGCACATTATTATTATTATTATTTTGATATGGTTGTTTATTTTTATTTCAGAAAAGAAAGAAACAAATTTTCTCTTGTCGCTCACCGTCACAAGATCCAGTGTTTATCATGTGACCACCTGCAGGGTACGCCCCCCATCACCGCGCATCTTGGCAATATTTATAGTTTTGAATTAAATTATTTTTAGAATTACACAATATATTGTGTAGGATAGATAATTGTGAAGTTATATTTTCAGATAAAAATGAGAGTCCTTCTTCAGAGAGACCTAGACTTGTAGATCCCAATATGTTCTCACCTTTCCTGAGTCTCATCAGTCGCGGCAATGCTCAGGTGAAACTCAGTAAGTGCTCATATCTCAAATCAAACTCGGTAAGTGCTTGTATTGTAAATTAAACTCAGTATGTGTTTAATTTTACTAATTAAACTTGGTAAGTGCTTGATTCACAAATTATACTCATTAAGTGCTACATATTACAAATATAAGTTGTGGTTATGTGTTATTTTCTGTTACTTAGAGCTGATCAGCTGTAGTCTTGGCCGTGTCTTTGGACACATTGGAGTGCGTTCTAACAACAGTGCCACTATACAGATGCTGGAGACCGGTATGTCACTCATCCGTGACTCCGACTACAGTGTCAGGGAGCAGTTCAGGTATAACTTTCTGTTTATTTGATTTTACAGGCATGTACTGATCTGGGGGGGGGGGGGGGGGGGGGGGGGGGGGAGAGCAATATGATCCCACCCCCCTCTGAGAATTCTCCAAAGCTACATATTTTCTCTATATGTATGCAGTTTCAGTTGTGAAATATTAGATCCTAGTATAGTATATATTGGAACAACACCCACCTTCCCTTTGTGGAAAAATTTGCAAGGGTCCCCCCCCCCTGGAAAAACTTTCTGGATCCTTGCTTCTCTTAAGCTATTTGTAAATAATGTGTTAACAAACTAAAATTTTTGGAGGAAATTTATGTAATCATGGAAACTTGAATGTTGGTAACTAAGCCATGTTACTAGATTACATCTCGTGGGAACAAAATATAAATCTCTAGCTGTGAGTGAGTTCAGCAATTTCGTTTTCAGTAAAATAATCGGCTGTATGGTAGGGGAGGGTGAAAGTGATTCCAATAAGCTGATTGTCTGCACGCTAAAAAAAACGCTCGAGCATGCTCAGCTTCAACAGAATATCCGACTACAGCAGACAGTCATCTTAACTATCGCCCAAATTGGCAGGTAAGGAAGCATTCTTGTTTTGTCTCTTTGTTTTGATGATGTCATTTTATTGAGTATGAATTAAATTGTTTGATTCATTGATACACAGGAAGTTTAATAGGTACACGTCTATTTCGATGTTCTGTAAATTAGCTTTCCACTTTCTCCAGAGTTGCGGAGGACGAGATGCTGCTGGTAGTCATCATTAGTTTACTGGAAAACATGCTGTCTAAAGAGCAGTTAATCGCAGCCATTGCATACCAGCAGGTGAGATATAAAGTTATTACATACCAGCAGGTGAGATATAAAGTTATTACATACCAGCAGGTGAGATATAAAATTATTACATACCAGCAGGTGAGAAACAAAGTTATTACATACCATCAGGTGAGATATAAAGTTATTGCATACCAGCAGATGAGATATAAAGTTATTACATACCAGCAGGTGAGATATGAAGATATTACAAACCAGCAGGTGAGACACAAAGTAATTACATACTAATAGTAAGTGTAGCTATTGTATATCAAATTCTAGATATTGTATATCACATCTGATCAGAACGTCTGTTAGCTGTGGCTGTTTAGGTACATAAATGTAATTCAAAAACAGACTTTCACAATGTGTAAAGAAACAATTGTTCCAGTCAAGCTCATATTTGTAGATAATGATAATGTTAATTCTTTATTTGGTTTCCTTCTTTAATGTACAAACATGTGTGTGTGTGTGTGTGTGTGTGTGTGTGTGTGTGTGTGTGTGTGTGTATATATATATATATATATACACACACACACACACACACACACACACATACACACACACACACACACACACACACACACACACACACACACACACACACACACACACATACACGTTTGTATTCTTCCTTTTTGGTTTAAGCTGAAATCTGTGGCGAAGTTCAGGAAAACCAAAACACAGAATTTGTTTCTCAACTCAAGACAAGAAATTTGCAAGGTAGGCATCTTCCATGTAATTTAGAAGTATTGTATGATAATTCTTCCAGATAAACTGTCATTTTTTGATAATTTTGTAAATCTGTTTTAATTTGTACATCAGTTTTTGGTGAAAGCCATGCTGGATTGCCAGAAGAGCAACACAGGCAGATCAGCTGATGAAGTTTTAAGAGACGTGGCAGATGTGCTGGATTTCAAGGACTGCAAGTCTTTCCTGAAGGTCAGTGCTTCATGCTTGAAGGTCAGTGCATCATGCATGAGATAAAAATTTACGATCCTCCTCGTAGATTATGATGTACCATTACCTACTATGTGTACTAATTAGAGATAAACACATCCACTGCCTATTTGTGTGTGATTATGATGTACTGTTACCTAGTGTGTGTACTAATTAGAAATAAACACATCCACTGCCTATTTGTGTGTGATTATGATGTACTGTTACCTAGTGTGTGTACTAATTAGAAATAAACACATCCACTGCCTATTTGTGTGTGATTATGATGTACTGTTACCTAGTGTGTGTACTAATTAGAAATAAACACATCCACTGCCTATTTGTGTGTGATTATGATGTACTGTTACCTAGTGTGTGTACTAATTAGAAGTAAACACTTCCATTGTCTATTTGTGTGTGATTATGATGTACTGTTACCTAGTGTGTGTACTAATTAGAAGTAAACACTTCCATTGTCTATTTGCGTGTGATTTTTTGACAGGCTGCAGGGAAGTGCATGATTCCTCAGCTGGTCAGTGCAGCTTCTGCTGAGGCGTCCTCACTCATCAAAATGATAGCCACCATTATGGACCTCCCAGTGAGTTGATTATTCATAGATTCTTAAAACGAAATTGAACCAGTTTGAATGAACCCTGCAGGGGTATTGTAGCATTACAAAAATTCTAGTTCATGGTTGAGGACTACCTACAAAACTGATTTCAGATTGTGAAAATGCCTTGAAAATTTGAATATAAACAAAAAATTTGATGAAAAGAAAAGTTTCCAGAGTTTGTAAGCATGCTTATATGTATATGTAGTATGTTGGATATTCTATGTTACAGAGTCGTATGAAACTATTGCTGGAGTACATTAAATACATTTTTGCCTACCTCGTCTGTTTTTGTGACAAGGCTGAAATGAAGGGAGCCATCACGTTTCTCGAGGTCTGTAAACTTCAACATATTGATTTGTTTAATGTTAATGATTTGTTTCTATTCTTCCACATAATGATTTGTCTGTCCACATAACAATTTGTCTGTCCACATAACAATTTGTCTGTCCACATAACGATTTGTCTGTACCCATAACAATTCATCCATATTTCTAGCAAATTGTGAAAATGCAGTGTTTTTCATTGGAATTCAGGGTGAGACTGACCTTCAACTAGCCCAGCTGCTGAGAATGAATTTCCAGGTGGTTCATCAGGAACTGCTTCTATATCTGAGCAAACACTACAATCAGGTAACTATAGATACAGGTGTCATCAGGTAACTATAGATACAGGTGTCATCAGGTAACTATAAATACAGGTGTCATCAGGTTACTACATGTATAAATACAGGTGTCATCAGGTAACTATAGATACAGGGGTCATCAGGTAACTATAGATACAGGTGTCATCAGGTAATTATAGATACAGGTGTCATCAGGTAACTATAAATACAGGTATCATCAGGTAACTATAGATACAGGTGTCATCAGGTAATTATAGATACAATGTCATCAGGTAACTATAGATACAGGTATCATCAGGTACAGACCTACTACACCAGTTGCACGGTTCGGTTCGTTTTCTGAACGGTACGGTTCGTTTCTTGAACGGTACGGTTCGTTTCTTGCACGGTACGGTACGCTTCTTGAACGGTACGGTTCGCTTCTTGCACGGTACGGTTTGCTAAAAATAGCTGCACGCTTTGTGAATGGTTTGCACATTTTATTAATGAGGTGGGCGTGGCCTGAACGCTTTGACTTCGTATAAATTGTACGTTTCGATAGTTTGTTTTCACTCGATCGGTCTTATTCGGCTCTTTGATTATCGGCTGCAGGATTTGTGGTTGTGTTAGAATGTGCACATGGGGAAATGAGACGTTATTTTTGATTGCTTCGATGGAATAATTCCATATTGATAACGTACATAAAAGTTATGAATAAAAGTTTTTAGAATTTGCTTAAGTCTAAGTCTTAATGGTTGTTATTACGTTTCAATTTGTTTTTCATTTCTCATCAGACATTTATTAATTTACGATTTTATAAAAAGTTGTTACATGAACTGTTCCCCGACATGGGCGTGCGTAAGTGTAAAAACAAAGCGTATTAAGTTTCCGGATATAAATTACAGTGCCTAAATTGGAAAAGTTTTTAAGAAGAAGTGAATTTTGTTTTGAATACACTAAAGTCGCAAATGACACAGTGATTATTTTCTGCACTTCACATTTATTGTGATTTATCATCGGCATTATGAAAGATCCAGGATATCTGCACGTGAAGTTTGTACGTCCTTTTTTGTCAGCATTCAGTCATTCATAATTAATAATGTTAGATATCTGTTGCATTTGTCTTTGAATCAAATAAAATGATGATAATACATATATATTCCTATCCTTTATCACGCGAAGTCCGATTTTCATTTCCCTGACTTTATTTTTGATCACTGAAAATTGAATTAAAAAAAATTAACAGAAAAGTAAGGCAAGTGTATAGTTTGCAATAAAAATGTTTCATATACCTTTTCTATATATTGTTGAAATACTTGAAAATGCTGAAATGAATAATTCTTTGCGGCCGATTTGATGCTTTGCATCAATTTAACTTGTTTACATTCTTTTACACATGTATGTATCTATTTATTTCTCTGTCGATGTAATTAAAAATTGTTTATTAGTGTATATAATAAATCCGCCAATCTACATCTATCTATATGGGTCGTTATCAATGTAGAAGAGAAAAAGATATGTCAAAATTATTGCTAATAAAGTAATGAAAATATTACAGTGTAGAACGTGACAATTTTTCTAATCGGTCTAGAAATTTCTCATATGATTCAGACACTGTACGTAGGAAAGTACATATTGAATACATTAACGCTACAAATATCAATTTCATCCGCACATATGGCTTCCACTTGTCTAATTTACGATATAACCCCCTTCCGTAGTTTTGAAATCGTACTTTGTTTTAAGCATCTCGGTGATTTTCACAGTTGATAACCCAACTTCGTGATGTTTGAGGATAATGCTTTGAATAGCCAGCGATAGTCTACGACCTCCTTTCCCATCGGGCGCCATTGTGAAAATAATATACTGTGGCTGAAAAAGTGGGTCACGTGACATAAATTGCACGCTTTCTGCACGGTACGGTACGCTTTCGGGCTTTTGGGGGCGGGGTTTGCATAATATTATCCTTCACGCTTTCTGCATGGTACGGTACGCTTTTTGAACGATACGGTTCGTTTCTTGAACGGGACGGTACGTTTCTTGAACGGTACGGTTCGTTTTTTGCATGGTACGGTACGTTTCTTGAACGGTACGGTTCGTTTCTTGCACGGAACAGTTCGGTTCGTTTTTAAGGTGAAGTAGCACGTTTCAGGGTCTGTAACTATGAATACAGGTGTCATCAGGTAATTATAGATACAGGTGTCATCAGGTAACTATAGATACAGGTGTCATCAGGTAACTATAGATACAGGTGTCATCAGGTAACTATAAATACAGGTGTCATCAGTTAACTACAGATACAGGTGTCATCAGGTAACTATAGATACAGGTGTCATCAGGTAGCTATAGATACAGGTGTCATCAGGTAACTATAGATACAGGTATCATCAGGTAACTATAAATACAGGTGTCATCAGGTAGTTATAAATACAGGTGTCATCAGGTAACTATAAATACAGGTGTCATCAGGTAGCTATAGATACAGGTGTCATCAGGTAGCTATAGATACAGGTGTCATCAGGTAACTATAGATACAGGTATCATCAGGTAACTATAAATACAGGTGTCATCAGGTAGTTATAAATACAGGTGTCATCAGGTAGCTATAGATACAGGTGTCATCAGGTAACTATAGATACAGGTGTCATCAGGTAGCTATAGATACAGGTGTCATCAGGTAACTATAGATACAGGTGTCATCAGGTAATTATAGATACAGGTGTCATCAGGTAACTATAAATACAGGTGTCATCAAGTAACTATAGATATGAGGGCTGTTCGATATGTAATGTGTATTGTACGATATTTCAAAAGCATTCAACTCAAATAGTGAAATGAGCATTACATCCCTTCAAAGTATTCTCAGTGGTTTGAAATGCATAATTTCAATCTCTGAATCCATTTCTGAAATGCGTCACATTACGCTGATTTAGGTAGACTTCTGAGGCACTGACTGATGGCTTGTCGGGACTTGTAATGACGACCAGATAAGCACTTTTAAGTTTTGGAAAAAGGAAAAAGTCGCATGGGGCTACATCTGGAGAGTATGGTGGGTGTGGCAAGACAGTAACCTTCTCCGACTTCAAAAATTGCTTCACAAGCTCAGATGTATGTGATGGAGCATTATCATGAAGTAGACGAACCTGCTTAAATCCTGACACAGGGCATCGTTTATGATAATATTTCTCGAGCTTTTTTAGTAAAACTTCTCGGTAATACTGACCTATAACACTTTTGTCCTTCGGCACCGGAATTTGTATGGATATACCATCACATGAGAAGAATATGCAATAAAGAACCTTCTTTTGTGCTTATGGTTTTTTGGGCATCTACAGGCCTTCTACCATGTTTAGCTAGCCATATTTTGTTTCCAATTTTTCTTACTGGTTCGAAATAGTGAACCCATGTTTCGTCACCAGTAACATTGTTTGCAAATTGTCTTTGATTGAATTTGGGAAACATTTTGCGTAGTTGCTTAGCGGTTGTACTTGTATCTGTTTTTGGTCATATGTCAGTATATGCGGTATCCATCTGGCAGAAATATTTCATACTTTCAAAATACACTTCAAAATGAAATGCACCCACGATAGCAATATGCCAACAACTTTGGCAATATCACGAATCGTGTATCTGCCATCACTTTAAATTATTATACCCCCCCGCAACAAGTTGGGGGGGGGGGGGGGGGGGGGGGGGGGGGGGGGTATACTGGAATCGGGTTGTCCGTCTGTCTGTCCGTCCGTCCGTCTGTAGACGCAATGGTTTCCGGACTCTAAAGCATTATCCTTTCCACCTACCGTCACCATATCATATATATGGACTACCCATGGGATGAAGATGTTCCCTATCGATTTTGGGGTCCAAAGGTCAAGGGCACTGGACATCGAAGTAGCAATATGGTTTCCGGGCTCTAAAGCGTTATCCTTACCACCTACTGTCACCATATCATACATATGGACTACCCATGGGATGAAGATGTTCCCTATCGATTTTGGGGTCAAAAGGTCAAAGGTCAAGCGCACTGGACATCGAAGTAGCAATATGGTTTCCGGGCTCTAAAGCGTTATCCTTACCACCTACCGTCACCATATCATACATGTGGACTACCCATGGGATGAAGATGTTCCCTATCAATTTTGGGGTCAAAAGGTCAAAGGTCAAGCGCACTGGACATCGAAGTAGCAATATGGTTTCCGGGCTCTAAAGCGTTATCCTTTCCACCTACAGTCACCATATCATACATGGAGACTACCCATGGGATGAAGATGTTCCCTATCGATTTTGGGGTCAAAAGGTCAAAGGTCAAGCGCACTGGACATCGAAGTAGCAATATGGTTTCCGGGCTCTAAAGTGTTATCCTTTCCACCTACAGTCACCATATCATACATATGGACTACCCATGGGATGAAGATGTTCCCTATCGATTTTGGGGTCAAAAGGTCAAGCACACTGAACATCGAAGTAGCAATATGGTTTCCGGGCTCTAAAGTGCTATCCTTTCCACCTACAGTCACCATATCTTACATATGGACTACCCATGGGATGAAGATGTTACCTATCGATTTTGGTGTCAAAAGGTTAAAGGTCACGCGCACTGGACATCGAAGTAGCAATATGGTTCGGTTTGTCATGCCATTTGTTTTTTACACTCAGAAAAGAGGTAGTTTATACCTATTACCAACACCCTTTGGGAGATTGGGGTAAGCGGGGGGTATTCTTAGTGAGCATTGCTCACAGTACCTCTTGTTTCCCTGACTTTTGAGACATTTGCCTTGCCTGTTATAGTCGCAGGTCGGTCATATTTTGCTGCATCATTGATGGACTCTGTGCAAGTGAGAAATTTCTTTCTCCACTTTCGAACTGTCTCATAAGATACCTTATCAGACCCATAACCTTCCCCCAATTCAGTAAAAATCTGTATTACCGAATAACCGAGTTTTGTGAGAACTTTTATATATTAAGCTCTAATTTCTTTAATATTTTCAACCCGTTTCCCAACCATTTTCACAACAGTGGTCAACAACTGGCTCTATTGAAATGACTATAAGTTTAAAACTATGTGGAGCTGAAGGCTCATGTTATACCCTTAGAAAGGTATTGAATAGATCTATTCAAGAGTATCATCATCCATGAAATCGTGCAAAGCGTTATCGTGCTGTGGTACAATACACATTACATATCGAACAGCCCTCGTACAGTTGTCATCAGGTATAAGCTCTGTTTTATGTTTATTTTAAATGGATTTCTATTGGATATCGATGCAATTAAAGTCATAGGATACCCAAGATTTTGGATGCATCAAATGGAGAAGGATTTTATTTATGTGGGATTTTCCATTATTTGATTTTAAAAAATTGAATTTTTAAATAAAGATTTGTGAATAATGAAACATTAAGGATGGCTTTATGCATGTAGGAAAATTTTATGGCAAATATGGGTGTTTAGCAATAAAACATTTTCAGAGTTTTACGAAATTGTACAACGAAGATTTTTGGATATCACATGTCCTTCACTAAATTAAATGTTGCTGCATTATGAATGAGAAGAATTATTGTAGGATTAATTCTATCAATACTGTGCCTTCACCGAAGCAATGAGACATACGAAAATTATGATGAGGAAAAAGTTCATCTGTCATGATTTACTTGTAGGTATTTACTGGACTTCGACTTCTGTCTTCCTATGACCACAATTTCACGAGTCCCCCAGATATCAGGACCTCGGAGCAGATGGCCGATTATCTCCAGCCCAGACTCCTAGGGGTCATTGCTTTCTTCGACTCTCAGCTACTGAATGCCAGCATCCCACTATCCGACAAAAAACTGGTCAGTTGAAATGTTCAATTTGGAAAGTTTACTCATAGATAAGATAAGATAAGATAAGTTTATTCCAATTTTGGGCCCAGAGGGCATAACAGTAAGACAGTTTATAAAGAAGGAAATTCAAAAAAGAAAGAAAGTTTACAACATTAACTACAGGTTACATAGACTGCAAACTGCATGTGGATGCAGCATGTTGGGGGAAACAAGTACATACATATATGAATTGCTAATCATGTATACAGTGAAACTTCTCTAAACCGGCCGGCTCTCGGACCAGAAAAAATGGCCGGTTTAGAGGGATGGCCGGTATACCGAGAATTTAGCAATTATAGACATTTTATCTCAATATTCACAAAGTAGGTACTGTTCACTTTGATCTGGTGATCTATGATCAATTATCGGTGGAGATCAAATTAGTCCGCTTGTACCTAAAGATAATTATGAATTACAAGAAATATTCTTGCTGAAATCATCTAATTTTAAACTGAAAATATATAACAGGATACATAAAGAAAACACAGTGGCCTATTATTGGAATCCCTCTTACCTATAAAAACTCTGTTTACATTGATCGCTTATGTCATTAAGAATTTTGTTTAGATGTTTTTAAAAAGTACAGTAGTAAATATGAAATTGTAATTTGAATATTTCTTTGGAATTTTTTAGTCTATGGAAACCAAGAAAATTAATCTATCTTTTAATAATTATCATTAACAGTCATGGGTTTGTTCTTTATTAACTACCGCTGATATCCATACGAAAGTATGGTGAAACAATATGGTGTTTGATAAGGTATTCATTCAATAATTTCCTAACTGTTTTTTACATTTTGTACAGAATTTGGAAGGGTCTCTTGGATTAGCTAAGTGTCAATTAACACGCTTGACAGCACAGGTAAACAATAGAAATTGAAGAGGCCACTAGTGTTTTTCACACCTCCGATGGATAATTCCATACCTGGCCAGTTGGTCAGTCCATTTGCACACCTGGACGATCTTAATTAACCTTTGGCCAAGATTTTCTTGTCTTCAAAAAGTGGCCTGTATGTTAAGGGTAAATTACACATGTTTGTTAACAAATGTACTTTAAAAAGTGGCCGATGTCCGGTTTTCAGGGGTGGCCGGTTTTGTAAGACTTTCTTTGTAAGGAAATGTTAAGATTTCTGCCGGGACTTTGAAAATCGGCCGATATTCAGGGAGAACCGGTATTCTGAGGGGCCGGTTTGGAGAAGTTTCACTGTATACACAAGTAGATGGACAGCATCAGTATTATACCAATATATAAATAATAAACTATAATGATTTTTGCAGTTTTAAAGCATCACTTCTTTTTCTGAAAGTTTGCACTAAATATTCACTCAATTTGACAATTACTGGTTTGCCTTCATTAATCATCAACCAAGTAAATTTGTCCTTATTTGTTAGATAGATAAAAATTTTGTTGAGCTTGTATATACCATTAAAAAACATATTTCTCTCTTCAACATAGAATGGACAATCAGTAAGGAAATGAAATTCATCTTCAACACAATTAAGGTTACATAATTCACATATTCTTGTGTTTCTTTCTAAAGAAATCTTCTGGCCAGAATTGGTTTTTGTAAATTCATATCTTCCTCTTTCAATTCGAAGGTCATGTGCACTAATTCGAAATCTACATAGAGTTTTTCTTAATTCTAGGGATTCTAAAAATATATAACTGTCCATAGTAAAGTTTTCTCTATACGAAAAATATGTTGTGAGTTTTCCTGATTTCTGACCCTCTTCACGTCGTTTTGACCAGTAAAGTAAAAATTGTTTCCGTACCTGATTCTTCATTTGTTTTTTGAAAAATGAGAATTTGAGATTTTTACAATTGGGTACCAAAATGCCCATTTTTTCCTTAAAATAATTAATGTTTTTGTACCAACAATTTATATGAATTCAGATTGATATTCTCTGTATAAGCACTGTATAACAGGGATGATTCTGGGCAATTCTCAAGTCTATGCCAATATAGTAAAATACTTTGGATTATAGAGCAGAACATAGGATATCTACCCATTCAGAGATTATTGCAATATTAGTACTTCTTTTACCGGCACCCAGTAGATGTTTACAAAACTTAATATTCAGGTTTTCTACCTCCCAATTTTTAAAGATATCATATAAATCTCTGTCTTTTTCCAGCATGCATGTTGAAAGTGTTCCCCATATCGCGCAGCCATACAAGGCGATGGGTTTTACCATATGGTCAAAAAGATGCAAAAATGTTTTAATTGGTGGATCGATAGATTTGATGTCTTTGTAAAGTTTGAATGAGGCCTTAAGAGCTTTATGGTATAGATCAGATTTTGCTTCCTTGAATGAATATTACTCCTAGATATTTATATTTGTTAGTACATTCAATACATATGTTACTGAACACAAAATTTTCTTTAATTAGGTGTCCGCTTTTATTAAAAATGACTACTTTTGTCTTATTGGTATTAATTTCTAAGCACCAATCGTTGCAATATTTTTCAAGTAAGTTTAGTTTGTTTTGTAGTCCATTTTGGTTTTCTGAAAGCAGTACAAGATCGTCCGCATATAGAAGAGAGGTGATTTTCTTTCCAGAAAGATTGACAGAGCCAATGGTTTCTTCATCCAGTAATTTAGAAAAATCGTTCAAAAATATTTTAAAAATATTTGGGCTTAAGACATCACCTTGTCGGACTCCTATCTCTGGTGTATATGGAAGGGTTAACTTGTTCCCTACTTCTATGAAAATATTGTTGTGCCTATACATACTACATAATATATCCTATATTGTATTTAGTTATCGGTATCGAGAATAAAGAATAAATAGGAGTTTCTCTACTGTAGAATTGAAATGTCATTCATTACCAAACAGTTTTTTTTATCTTTTAAATGCACTCTATTGACATGACCGTGTTGGCAGTAGTCATAAACAGCAATGAGACGATCATTAAATTTTGTATGTTTAAATACATTGATGATATAAATTCTAGTTACATACACCCGTACTTGTTGATGTTTTGATGATATAAACTCTAGTTACATACACCAGTAGTTGTTGATGTTTTGATGATATAAACTCTAGTTACATACACCCGTACTTGTTGATGTTTTGATGATATAAACTCTAGTTACATACACCAGTACTTGTTGATGTTTTGATGATATAAATTCTAGTTATATACACCAGTACTTGTTGATGTTTTGATGATATAAACTCTAGTTACATACACCAGTACTTGTTGATGTTTTGATGATGTAAATTCTAGTTACATACACCCGTACTTGTTGATGTTTTGATGATATAAATTCTAGTTACATACACCAGTACTTGTTGATGTTTTGATGATATAAATTCTAGTTACATACACCAGTACTTGTTGATGTTTTGATGATATAAACTCTAGTTACATACACCAGTACTTGTTGATGTTTTGATGATATAAACTCTAGTTACATACAACAGTACTTGGTGATGTTTTGATGATATAAATACTAGTTACATACACCAGTACTTGTTGATGTTTTGATGATATAAATACTAGTTACATACACCAGTACTTGTTGATGTTTTGATGATATAAATTCTAGTTACATACACCAGTACTTGTTGATGTTTTGATGATATAAATTCTAGTTACATACACCAGTACTTGTTGATGTTTTGCATCAAGACAAGATGTCCTTTATGGAATAGGCAGTATTGCATAAATCACTTTTGAATACATTGCATGTACAAACCAAACAAAATACAGGGCATTGAAGAATGAAAAAGTTTTTGTATTGATAATTCATAGACAGAGCACACACATTTTTTAGGTCACCTGAATTCATTCAGGTGACCTATTGCTATCTGTTTTTGTCCGTCGTCGTGCATTAACATTTGAACATTTTCAGCTTCTTCTCTGAAACCCCTGAACCAATTTTGGCATATAGCATCTGTGGGTGGAGGGGAACAAAAATTGTGAAATTCGTGGTCCCTGCCCCCCTGGGGCTTGAGGGGTGGGACAAAAACCATCAAAATGAGTGTAATTTTAAAAAATCTTCTTCTTTACTCCTGGACATCAAGAAGCCAAACTGTGGGCATAATTATAATGAGCATTGAGCCCTCTACCAAAATTGTGAAATTCATGGCCCCTGGGGCAGGGGTTCTTGTGTTAGGGTGGGGCTCTATTGGTCATATAGTGAAAATGTAGAAATTCTTTGAAAACCTTCTCTGTCTCTGGGTATTAAGTAGACAAACTAATAGCATGGTAATGATGAGCAAGGATGCCTCTTTATACCCCCCGCAACAAGTTGTGGGGGGGTATACTGGAATCGGGTTGTCCGTCTGTCAGTCCGTCCGTCTGTAGACGCAATGGTTTCCGGGCTCTAAAGCATTATCCTTTCCACCTACCGTCACCATATCATACATATGGACTACCCATGGGATGAAGATGTTCCCTATCGATTTTGGGGTCAAAAGGTCAAAGGTCAAGCACACTGGACATCGAAGTAGCAATATGGTTTCCGGGCTCTAAAGTGTTATCCTTTCCACCTACAGTCACCATATCATACATATGGACTACCCATAGGATGAAGATGTTCCCTATCGATTTTGGGGTCCAAAGGTCAAGCGCACTGGACATTGAAGTAGCAATATTGTTTCTGGGCTCTAAAGCGTTATCCTTTCCACCTACAGTCACCATATCAAACATGTGGACTATCCATGGGATGAAGATGTTCCCTATCGATTTTGGGGTCAAAAGGTCAAAGGTCACGCGCACTGGACATTGAAGTAGCAATATAGTTTCCGGGCTGTAAAGCGTTATCCTTTCCACCTACAGTCACCATATCATACCTATGGACTACCCATGGGATGAAGATGTTCCCTATAGATTTTGGGGTTCAAAGGTCATGCGCACTGGACATCGAAGTAGCAACACTCAGAAAAGAGGTAGTTTATACCTATTACCAACACCCTTTGGGAGATTGGGGTAAGCGGGGGGTATTCTTAGTGAGCATTGCTCACAGTACCTCTTGTTAAAAATTGTGAAATTCATGGCCCCTGGATCAGGGGTTCTGGTGCTAGGGTGGGGCTCTATAAGTCATATAGTGAAAATGCATTATTTCTTTGAAATCTGCTTCTCTGTCCTTGGATATTAAGTAGACAAACCAATAGCATGGTTATGATGAGCAAGGATGCCTCTTTCAAAATTGTGAAATTCATGGCCCCTGGGTCAGGGGTTCTGGTATTAGGGTGGGGCCCTATTGATCATTTAAGTAGACAAACTAATAGTATGATAATGATGATCAAGGATGCTTCTTTCAAAACTGAAATTTATGGCCCCTGGGTCAGGGGTTCTGGTGCAAAGGCGGGGCTGACCACATAGCTATTCAATGTTTCTTCCATCCAAAAGTAAAATTCTTATATTTAAACACAAACCTAATTCAAACATTGGAAGGTTGTTACATGATACTCAGGTGACCTATAAGGCCCCTGGGCCTCTTGTTTTTATGTTACTCTCTCAGTTAATGTTTTATTTTGTAGACTATGAAGAGCCTTACTTCTATCATAAAGCTGATGGGAAAGACACACATTGGCAAAATACGCCACAAAGTTGTGGGAACACTGAGGTATGTGTGTGTGTGACCTCATATATTGATAGTAACAGCCCTCATAAGTTTAAATATTTTCTTGACAAAAATAACTGATTCTATGTATAGTGCTCACCCAAAACAAAGAGAACATGATGCAACATTTTCCTAAATTATAATATGTAAACAGCAAGTTTTTGAAATTGCATCAAACTCATTTTCATCTAAAATCGAACTTCGACTTTAACCAATGTTGCACTTAGTGACATAATATTTTGATGAGATTTGTAATTTAGACAAAAATGGTGAGATGTACTCTGACAGTGAATAGCTGAACATTATATAGATTCTAAATGTTTGATGTAGCTGTTGATATGAACTTGTCAACACTTGATATCTACATTTATTATATACCCATCAATGTATAGTTTTTTGATACTGTGGATTTCACAGAGTGTGATCCGGTTTTCTGGATCACCACACTGGTTTTCTGATTCCGTGTCAGTATCCTCTGAAACTGATAACGTCACAATGCATCACTGCAATGTTTCTTGTGGAAAATATTTACCCCGTCACAAACAAAACTGCGTACACAAAATACAATTTCACTGTATGTCTGTATTTTTGATAATTTGGATTACATTTATTATCTTGTAAATGTGGATTCAAAATGCATAAGGGGGTATATAATAAATTTATCATTACTACAGTAAGATTAAGTTACTGTAGTAATAATATATAGTACTTTTGTTTTTCCTGATAGGATTGGGTTACAATTCACCGACCGGGAGTTTATAGGGATTAATTGTGAGGCCTGGAACTGCTTTGTGAAGAGGTAACCCTGATATACACAGTCAGAATACTGATTTAGAATGTGTGCACATTTCATACAAACACAGGCAATCAAGCAATCAATAGTCATCAGAAATAATAATGTTGTAGTCTGGAGTTATCTTTCCTTGGACAAATGATGTCACAGATCATTGCTACACTCCTCCCCCTGTTGGAGTATCTTCCAAAAAAGATTGCAGAGATCATCAACTTTATCATCGTAGATAATAGGTAAAATAATCTTTTCATATCTACAACTAGGATATGTATGTATTTCTTAATCTTCAAGCTTTCACATGCATATATTTCTTAATCTTCAAGCTTTCACATGCATGTATTTCTTAATCTTCAAGCTTTCACATGCATGTATTTCTTAATCTTTCAGCTTAAACATGTGTATTTGTTCATCTTCGAGCTTTTACATGCAAGTATTTATCGATCTTTCAGCTTCATTACTGTAGATAAGACCATGTTTTTATAGTTGTTTTACGGTTTTGTTTCCCCAAAGATGTCCATTGGGCAGCTCCAAAAAAGTAAACATTAAATTAATGTTCTACTTTCACTTTTGATACTGATCATGTGTAAACCCTGGTACTTTTCAAATACTTTATATATAAGCAATCAAAGTATTTGATTTTAATCAGATTGTTCCCAAATCGTAATCAGCAAATTACCACATTTTATGCAAACAATATAGAGCAGGCTACCAGGGGTTGGTTGGCTGATGCCATGTTTCTAAAATGAAATATCACTTGATTTACATGTATACAGTGAGGTTGTGGGAATATGGTGGACCACAAGTCTACGGGGTTTTTTTTCATGGTCATATCGCAACTTACAAATACCTTCAATTAGTTCTGAAAAAGCACATCTTATTTTGATATAGGATTATTTGAATATTTTCACAATTACTGACAAATAGGTGAAAGGTATACTTATAATTTGCTCTTAAACTGAGACACATGAAGGGAACGCGATTGTCTCAATAAATTGAACGATGCGGGAAGTCAGGATTAAAAATATATTGAGCAATATCAAAACTTATCCAAGAGAAAATTGCGTCAATATCAATTTAATGGATGACATTAAAGTGTTTACGATTAGAAATATAAAAAATTCAAACCAAGAATATTAATCATTTCTGGATTTTTTAGGTATTCAATGTATAACAACTATATTTCATAATTATCTAGTAAATTGATGGTGGGATTTTTGTAATCATGGTATGATTTTGAAATGTTCATCAAATAAAAATAATCCACCATAGAATTTTTTTGATATTTTGTTTACTGCTTGATTTATTTCACCTAAAATTTTACATTGAAATATATGGGAAGAGCATGTTTTATTAAAATATTTTGAAAAGAAATTATATTTTATACAAATCTCTTGGTAGAAAGTTACATACACTTTCTCTTTATGAATATATGAAGTAAAATTAACCATTTATCACACACATTTTTTAGAAAATAAGATTTTTCTTATTTTTACAAAGGGCAGAACACTCTTAAAAAAAGGTCTGAAGTACAAAAAATAGGTCAGCTTCTAATCATTCACCAGTCATGTGAATTTCATTTACTTGCTTTCATCATTATTTAACAATAAACATTTATTTTGATCTTAATCCTTTAAAATTGATCATTATGCTTTCATTACACATTGATTACCTAATACGGAAGTTCCGAGTTCCCCAAGAGTTATTTCCCTTTGCCGAACTCTTCCGAAAATTATGACGTAAAATATGATGACAGTGGGTACATTTGCTAATTACTATCGTTGTATTATTTCTTAAAAGATGATATCCAGAGTTTCTGAGACCATCCTATCTCAGGGAAAAGGCAACTTTAGTGAGTTTATGAGTATTGGATAACAAAATGGCGCAAACAAATATTGTTAATTGCCATCTTTCTTTGATAAAAGCGTCACTCATGTAGAAGAGGAAACGAATAATGATTCAATAGCCAATCTGATGATCTTATTCAAACAAATTATGCTTGATATGGCTAGAATATGCATACCAGTGATTGATATAAACAAAAGTTATGCATTTATTACATTAAGCGTTATGTACAATGCCAGTCTACGATATAATGTATACATTGTGTACCCACCATACGTCATAAAATGCAAAAGAGTTCGACAAAGGGAAATAACTTTTGGTTAACTCGGAACTTGCGTATTGGGATGTTGTCAAACATTGATCAGCAGTAATGATGGTAATAAGGGGAGGGGGGGGGGGGGGGGTTGAATTGAATTTATATTCTTTCCCAAACTGCAAAAAATGTGTATTTTATTGATCTTCCAGCATTGCAGTTTAGAGGAATTTTCTAACATACTTTTGAAATTAGACATTCTTCCTGACCATATTTTAAGAGTATGACTGTTATTGTCTTAATAAGTAATAATAAGTGCTAACTTAAGTTAGAGTTGATGTTTGTGAAATCCACTCAGAGCCGCCCTGAAGGACCGGTTCCATGAGATCTACTTCCTGCCAGACATCTCGGAGCTTATGGATGCTAATGCTGTCCTCAAGAAACACACCAAGGAAGGCCCATGCAGGTGGGTAATACAAAGATTCTACCAGGATGAAAGTACACTATCAATTCTTTTCTGTAGAATATGGTCCTGGAAGTTTAGTAATCCTATTTTTGTCTTGACTCTGCAGCCAGTCGGGATTTGGGACGAAGCTTAAACACACAATAAAGGGACTGCAGCATGAGAGTATCGACATTAGAATACACGCCCTGTCCCAACTCAAGACCCTTCTGCAGCAGGAGAAGGTGGGTGTGGCTGACTGAGAGTTCACATGGACTCATTCATGTGGATTCAGTATCTCTGTCAGTGATATTTAAACTAAGGACTTAAAAGAATAAAATAGTATTCTTTGTACTGAGCAATAGTTTATCTAAATAGTGGAAAATATTGTTTTGTTTTACATGTATTAGTATAAAATATATTTACATTTTTTTGTTAATAATCTCATGCAATAGAACAAATTGAATTTGTATTTGGCACTTTTAAGTTAGGTTATTTGATTTTACCACAGTATGCACTAAAATGTTCAGTGAGTGAAAGAAAGTCAAAAATTTAACAATAGCGGTACCACACAGGTTGTGTTCAATCAATGCATGGTAGTTCTGGCTCACACACTTGAATTCTGAGCCCCTACACATTTTACATTTGATCGATACACATTAATTCCTGTTCACACACAGGAATTCTGAGCTCGAACACAGTCTCTGTTTAGCCGATACACATTAGTTCTGGCTCACACACTTGAATTCTAAGCCCCTACACATTTTACATTTGATCGATACACATTAATTCCTGTTCACACACAGGAATTCTGAGCCCGAACACAGTCTCTGTTTAGCCGATACACATTAGTTCTGGTTCAAATACTGGAATTCTGAGCCCCTACACAGTCTCTGTTTAGCCGATACACATTAGTTCTGGTTCAAACACTGGAATTCTGAGCCCGCACACAGTCTCTGTTTAGCCGATACACATTAGTTCTGGTTCAAACACTGGAATTCTGAGCCCGTACACAGTCTCTGTTTAGCCGATACACATTGGTTCTGGTTCAAACACAGAAATTCTGAGCCCGAACACAGTCTCTGTTTAGCCGATACACATTAGTTCTGGTTCAAACACTGGAATTCTGAGCCCGTACACAGTCTCTGTTTAGCCGATACACATTGGTTCTGGTTCAAACACAGAAATTCTGAGCCCGAACACAGTCTCTGTTTAG
This sequence comes from Ostrea edulis, assembly GCF_947568905.1. Classification (NCBI taxonomy): domain Eukaryota; kingdom Metazoa; phylum Mollusca; class Bivalvia; order Ostreida; family Ostreidae; genus Ostrea; species Ostrea edulis. The sequence continues at coordinate 81,529,448 of NC_079168.1, forward strand.
CCGATACACATTAGTTCTGGTTCAAACACTGGAATTCTGAGCCTGTACACAGTCTCTGTTCAATTGATACACATTAGTTCTGGTTCAAACACTGGAATTCTGAGCCTGTACACAGTCTCTATTTAGCCGAAACACATTAGTTCTGGTTCAAACACAGAAATTCTGAGCCCGAACACAGTCTCTGTTTAGCCGATACACATTAGTTCTGGTTCACACACAGGAATTCTGAGCCCCTACACAGTCTCTGTTTAGCCGATACACATTAGTTCCTGTTCACACACTGAAGTGCAGAGTCTACACCATCACCTCTCTTGGATTTCCTTGCAAGTTCTCGAGTGAGGCTCACCATTTGTACATGTCGCGTATACTCGGGAAATTTCTTGATAAAGTAATTGGGCACCTGTCTCTTCGTGTTGTTGGCCCGACTTCTCTTGTTAGCAAACCAGGATTTTACCTGCTGTTCCGTGATCCCAGTTCTCTTCGCCAGCACACACTTCTCGTCGTCCGAAGGATACGGATTATCCAAATTGGCATCATACCACTCACTGAGAATCCGCCGGGCCTGAGGATGTAGTTGTTTGTAGTTATTTGGTTTCCCATCTGGTCCATTGTCGGTGTATCGTTGTCCTTTGAACTTGAATTTTATTGGATGCTGATTGCCTGTGATGGAGAGAGTGTTGAAGTTGCGGACTCGTTTGTTGGCCATCCATTTCTTGACCTGCTGGTGAGACAGGCCTGTCTCCTCAGCGAGTTGTTCTACCTCGAGATCGGACGGATACGGATAACGAATATGCTCAGTGTACCACGCAGACAGGATACATGTAGACTCCGCCGACATCTTCTTTCCTCGAGGATTTACAGAAATATCCTGCTGCTTTGTCTTAAAGTTTTCATCACTGGTTTCACACTCCCATTTCCTCTTCAGGGATTGGGAGGGTCTCTGCACAGTAACATTTTCATTTATATCATTTTGACTTGTGTCTTCATTTCCATAATCCTCCATCAGAAAATCTGTGCTCCTTCTGAATGAATTTCCACTGTTAAAAATGGGTTTGTGTATGTTAGTGTCAAATGGTTGTAAAACAGAATGTACCTTGGGTTTGGATGGAAGTTTTTCACCGATCTTTGACTTGTCTGTCTCTGCATTACATTCACTTTCATCTGAGACGCAGGAACTTGCATCGTCCTCGCATATCCCAGAATCTCCTAGCACAGTCCTTGTCATGTAAAAGCTTGTGTCCGTTTCTCCTTCTGATAGATTCTCTTTACTTAAATCAACTTCCAAACATTCAGGTGAGCTGGCTACTTCAGGAATAGAATTAGGAGTATCTGGTTGCCTGACACTTGATTTGTCATGGTTACTAGGAGCAGGTACCAGTTGTTTTGTCATTTGTACATTAGATTTGTGAGGGAAAGCCATGCTAATCACCCCTTTGTTTGTTGTTAAGAGGGGTTTACTGGACACCTTGTTTGAAGTTGATGATGGCAGAATCTTTTTTGAGTTGTGTCTTTCATGGATCCGCTGTAAGATGACTTTGTATTGCTGAATGAGAGCCAAACGTTGGTTGTCATGGTGATGATTTACGGCCCTTCTATGTTCTTCGGAGATTCCTGCGACACACAATGCCTGGTAACGTGACACTTCAATCTGTCCGACTTCACCGCTGTACGTGGACTCCAGATTAAGTCCCTCTGATCGTAAGGAGTCGACACAGCGAAGCTCCAAAAATTTCTCCTGTAGCTTCATGTGTCTGGGAAACACATCACAATGATCATGCTTTACAGCTGCGTTATTCAGGCTGGAGTCGATGAGGTTCGTCGGTACCCGTATGTGTAAGCACTCCTGGGCAAGGAGATTTTGAAGGTCCCTGAACATGGGGTTGTTATGCAGCCGTTTGAGGTAGGTATCTTGCTGAGATGATCTAGCGGGGGGCATCAGTGGGGGAGGAGAGAGGACAAATGGTAAGCGAGGAACCATTTGGATGGGAGAAGTGAATGGTGACAGAGAATGGGTGATGGACGGTGGAGAGAATAACTCTCTCGGGGTCACAATGGTGGGGTCAGGCTTCGGAATGGTGCTGGGGGGAGGAGGTGAAAAAACACTACATCCCTGCTTCAGAGGAATGCTGCTGTGGTCCAATCCGTCCAAGAGAGATGAAAACATCTTGATCCTGTTTTTCCACGATATCGCACAAATTATCTCGCATAGTATTACACACAAATTCCAGTTTGTCACATCTGTGCAGATGAAGCAATGTCTCAATAGTAACAATCTGATTCACTGGAAAACCTTGGCTCTGAATGAAGCTGTTGAGTTTTAGTAGTAAAATGATGCTCCTAGGTCTGATCTGCTCCAGTTTATGTGAATGTTTAAAATCACACATTAAGAAAATAAGGGAGTTGCTCAGCATATTTACACCTCTCTGTCACCTGAAATAAGGGGAGGGAGTGTGGAAGGTGTTTATTTCAATTGTCTTTAGTGGGAAGGTTGTGTTTTCTTAATCACATCAAAGGACATTAACTGTAATGGGCCACTGTTTGTGCAGGAGCAACAGAAGGTCTCTCAATGACAAGGGGGGATTGCAGTCCAAACAAGCAGTGGAAGCACCCAGATGGACAGGTAGACACAACCTTTGATGTTGATCTACTTCTACAAACAGGTGTGATAATTATTCCCCACCATCAGGGCTGCCTTGATAAGTGTTTTAACAACAACACATTATCCATGAATCCTGTGATTGTAGTGTAATAATTAGATAAGTACTGATTATTGGGACATTAGAGGCCTGGATTAGCCAGCTTGGACTGATAATACAGGATTGTTCCCCCTGATGAGCAGAATCTGTCACTGGTTTCCAAACCTAACTGTTTCCCAGTGATGGTATCAGCTTGTATTGGTCCAAACAAGGACCCATCTTATTGAATAATTTAATTAGGACTATTACTTAAAAATATATATATATTTGTGATTTTTACAATTTCAATTTTCAATTATAATGATAAGTGAAAATAATTCTATGTTGATAAGCTACAAGATATTTCCTGGGTTTTTTAACACACACATACACTATATATAAATACAGCAGAATGTCTCAGGTTGTGACATATTGAAATGCTTTTAACATATAAAGATAACAAATCTGTAGATATTTTAAGATATTCACCAAATATTAAAAGATGGAAAGCCTTGATTTATATTTATAAAACAAATAACTTGCATTTGGAAATATTAGATATTGTATGAAAATAAGATGTACATGTCTTTTGGGTCATGTCAAATGTTTATTGCAGCTAGTTATTGAAGTAATGATTTGTGTGTTTTGTTATTAATACATGTATGTGATATAATCGACCATTGGAGTCTTGTATCTTACCTGAAACATTGTTCTATCTGAAACAGTATTTCTCATAATATTGACCTGCTCTTAATAATACTGGACTATGTTCAGTTCAGTATGAAAAATAAAGTACTGTCAAGACAAAGAACTGACGTCACAACAATGTTTTAAGTTTTACACAGGACCACAAAGTGAACTAGTCATTTAATACTAAATGTGCTATCCTGTCTGAATAAAAAAAGAATTTATTATTTATATCTGATAAAGCCCTCTTTTGTAGGCTGTGTTGTATGACTACATTATTGGAAATGAGACAGCGGATCCTATCATTTCACAGCTGGTGTCAGTGGTAAGATTTCATAATTTACTAGTTAAAGAATTATACCACTGCTGATTAAAGAATCATCATATTGAATGAAAAGTAATTAAACCATTACCAACAATATCATTACTGATTGAAAAATTATCAGGAATGAAACACAATTAAACTATCAACATCTTTCCTAATTAGTGTGGAGGATATCAGAAAGTCCTTCAGTTTCTTGAAGGACATAAATTTTGTTTCCTGTGCATTAAAACACTTATTCAGATAGTTATACACAAAATCTCGTGGACTAGTATTTCTATAGTTGGATAGCCATGATATGATTGGTCATTAAATAATAATGATGATGTCTTTAAGAGAAAGAAAACAATTAGAGTTTAATTTTTTATTTAAGTACAGTTTTTGGATATGTTGATGCACAACTTTGTATACTTTTCCGTAACCAAAGGGCAGATAACTTTGATTTTCAGTTTGCTGTGTTTTTACATTAATTTTTACAAAACACCACAGAAATGGAACCTTTTTTTGTTGTACAGCTGTTGAAGAGTTGTAGAGACTCCAATGTTAAAGCTCAGAGTTTGATTGCCGAGTGCATTGGGGAGCTAGGAGCCATAGACCCAGGGAGGTATGATAAGAAAAGATAAGTTTATTCCAATTTTGGGCCCAGAGGGCATAACAGTAAGACAGTTTATAAAGAAGGAAATTCAAAAAAGAAAGAAAGTTTACAACATTAACTACAGGTTACATAGACTGCAAACTGCATGTGGATGCAGCATGTTGGGGAAACAAGTACATACATATATGAATTGCTAATCATGTGTATACACAAGTAAATGGACAGTATCAGTATTATACCAGAATGTGAATGTTATTTATGTACTCGCAGTAGGAAATTAGAAATGATTTATATCAGAATGCAAGCAACTGTGTGAAGTATTTGTAATGCAGGGTTTATTGTATTTTTGTGAGATTTAGAAATATGAATTTTCTGATGTTCTAGATATGAAATATATATTACCATCTCTAAGTATTTGTGTGCTGTTTTGGAGATATTGTGTATCTGTATATTTTTCTTGTAATGTGAGTAGCCCGGTGCCTCACTGTATCATGCTAGTTAAATGTTTTCTATGAAAACATTTTAAAACACCAACATTTTGCATTAAATTTGTAATGTTAAAAAAGTGCATCTTTTCCTCAACTGACACAGTAAAAACAATATAGATTTTTTTCTTTTAAGGTGTGCCACTTTGATTTGCATCGTGTTAGTTGAAATTGAAGAGTTCCATTGTATCGTGCTACGTGATCAAATCAATCTATAGAGCTCAAAAAGTGACATAATTCAATATTTGTTAAAATTTTACAAGACACTTGGTTTTATTCTTACGTCTGACCCATTGTTAAAAAGAATTCTACATACTGCTTGGAAAATTTAGCATGTATGATTGATGTCTTGCTTAATTTTTATGCTGTGAATGAATAATAATAAATGAATGATTTTTAAGCACAAAAATAGTGTTTTTCTTTACATTCAGACATTGAAATTGCTCAATATGAATAAAAAGAATGATAAATATGTTTGAAATATCTAAATTGTACCTAAATGATTTATCTTTTATGACTTTGTAGTAGAAATAAAGCCAAGTCAAATTTTCATGAAAATATCTATAATCATTTTTACCTTTCTGGCTTTTCATATATTTTTAGCCATTGGCGCTAATGACATATTCTAGACAACAAAAATAACCAAACAATATTTTGAAAACGATTCAGAAGGACTGAACTTGAAATTAACAAATTTTTGTATATTATTCTAAATGCTTTATTTGTCTATCTTTAGAAAAAATTCAAATTCTGCATTATTTGAATTTATTGTACTGAAATTTACCAATATCATGAATTTTCATTTAGAATATATTGCCTGACTAAACAACGTGATTTATGTTTTGATTCCAAAATTAACCCGCCACTAAAAAAGCGTTGCACATGCGTAAACAACGAAAATAAAAATAAGATACAATGGGACGCACGATACAGTGAGAAGCGAGTATATTACAAAATCGAAAAGTACTTTGAATCCAGGTTTGAAAGAAAACAACTAATTATTTTTAAAAAAATTTCCTTATATTTTATGTATGAAAAGAGAAAAAAGATTGCCATCCAATTTCAGTGACATAAAGCATATACATGTAAATGAAATATATATACAAGAAATAAATTCTGCTTTCATTTCTGACGGAGTTCCCAGCCATTAGAATACACTTGATACTCTCTTTATCTAGATTCATATGTGCATTGTTTACAGTTACAGTGCGTTCATGAGGAAATGGCTATTATCACTCGGGTGACCTATTGCTATTGGTCTGCATCCGTTGTCGTCCGTCATGTGTTAACAATTGGACCTTTTTAACTTCTTGATAACTGCCATTTCAATTCTTTTAAAATTTTGTATGAATTGTCTTTGGGACAAGGGGACATTGACAGTAAATTTCAGAAGTTTTGTTCCCTTAGGGCGTTAGGGACAGACAAAAACTACCAAAAATCAACCAATTTTCAAAAATCTTCTGTTCAACCACACATCAGTAAAAAAAAAAACTAAATGCAGTCATGTAGAGCAGGAAACCCCCTATCATGTAAATTCCATGTTCTTACTCCAGGGCGAGGCCAAACTTGGCATTTAGCAGCTATGTGTAAAACATTTGAATAGCATCTTCTTTAATGTTCTTGATACGAACTTGAAATTAAATGAATAATTAGAAGGAGCAGGTAGCCTTTTACCAAAATTGTTAATTTCGTGATCTCAGGGGTAGGGGTTTTGGTATAGGGGTGGGGCCAAAATGGTCAAAGTGATTACATGTGTATGTTAACAATTTTTAACTTCATTTCAATAACTACCCTTTCAATTCTTTTCAAAATTTGGTATGAAACATCTTTGGGACAAGGGGGACATAAATTTGTAAATTTCAAGACTCCTGCACCCCTGGGACCTTTGGGGTGGGGCAAAAACTGACAAATATTGACCTATTTTCAAAAATCTCCTTCACATCTGTAAGGAAAACTAAATGCATAGTCATGTAGAGCAGGATGGCCTCTACCAAAATTGTAAATTTCATGAAACCTAAATGCATATTTAGGAGAAGCAAAAGGGGATGTACCAAAATTGTGAATTTTGCAACCCCAGGGTTCTGATTCTTGGCCAGGTCCAAAACAGTTTTAGAGTGTTAATGTGATATAGACTATATAAAGTCTTCCATCAGTATAAGTAGTTTCAGGAGTAGTAGTAAGAACACATCTTGTTATATACTGCTGCTGCATATTAGAATTTAGTTAAGATATGCAGAATAGATATTATTATAGGTTTCATAGGTCTTGGGGCTAGTGATACTTTTAACTCAGGTGACTGATAAGGCCTGTGGGCCTCTTGTTAAAGGTTGAAATTGTATACAAATTTTATCATTATTCCACAACAGCTACTGATTTTTACTACCAAGAGAATCATTTAGCCATGTAAACCAAATTTTTGTCACATAATATATGGGACTGAATTTATATTCTGGTTTTTATCGGGGGGTGGGGGGATATTACTAGACAAGTAATTCAAATTCACAATACACATCACAACCTCAAGTTTTTCAAAACAAATGCATTTACATGTAAACAGCATCTGAACTTCTGATGAAAAAAAAATTAGTAAAAATTTGAAGAATTTAAATCTTCCACATTACAGATTAGAGTTGCTGACTAACAACCCCAAAGAAGAGCGAGCCAAGTTTCATGGTAGTACAGAGGATGACAGTTTTACAGTGGGCCTGATCAACGAGGTGGTAAATGCTTTCCTAGCCGCCCCAGAGAGTCGCGTTCAGGTACATGTTATCACATTTCCTAGGCACCTCAGAGAGTCGCGTTCAGGTACATGCATCACATTTCTTAGGCACCTCAGAGAGTCGCGTTCAGGTACATGTTATCACATTTCCTAGGCACCTCAGAGAGTCACATTCAGGTACATGTATCACATTTCTTAGGCACCTCAGAGAGTCGCATTCAGGTACATGTATCACATTTCCTAGGCACCTCAGAGAGTCGCATTCAGGTACATGTATCACATTTCTTAGGCACCTCAGAGAGTCGCATTCAGGTACATGTATCACATTTCTTGGGCACCTCAGAGAGTCACATTCAGGTACATGTATCACATTTCTTAGGCACCTCAGAGACTCACATTCAGGTACATGTTGTCACATTTCTTAGGCACCTCAGAGAGTCACATTCAGGTACATGTTGTCACATTTCTTAGGCACCTCAGAGAGTCACATTCAGGTACATGTCACATTTCTTAGGCACCTCAGAGAGTCACATTCAGGTACATGTATCACATTTCTTAGGCACCTCAGAGAGTCACATTCAAGTACAGTGGAGCCTCGTTAATCCGGACACTTTGGTTCCCAGCAAAATCGTCCGGATAAATGAAGCGTCCGGATAATTGAATCGCATATTTTCTAGCTTTGCATAAGTAACCGATATGTGCCTACTTTATTGATGCATAGTGAATTAAACACATTCTATCATTGGATTTGACCATTTGCATTAGTAAATAAATTATGATAATGTTAACATTTACATGCATTTCAAAGCACTAAAATTTAATGTACATGTTCAGTGTATTTGCCTGTGCTTACATTGTACATACATATGATCCCTACAAATAAATATACAAAACTGTGTACCGTATGCACTAAAACAAATAATGAAGCACTTTATGTAACTATAAGTAAATAAATCATTAGTAACTAACATAATCATTTACACTTCAAACATTTCATCACACTTTTACTTCTTAAAGAGGCCGGTAATTTCCATCTGTCACGATTCACGGGTTCGGCGGTCTGTTAAAACAATCTTCATTGTCCAAAGTTGATATAAGAATTTCGTGTTTATCATGTCAGTTGACAACATTCTTTAACCAAAATTCAATCTGCCAGAGTTTATATTTCTTATTCTATAATTATCCAAGACAATATCGGGAGAACAAAATCATTTAAGCTCGTAATATCAAGACCTACTACTGCTTTGATCTAGTCACGCGCACCTATTATTTTCATGATGCGATAATAACGGAACAAAACTCGAGTGAAACTAACATTACAGGTACATACAAAATTTAATTGTCATTTTCCTTAAAATGGTAATTTTCTCACTTCTACCCAGAGTTTAAAAATTCGAAAGCAATAAAGCTCTACAACATCGTAACAAGAATCAATCGTACACAGGTACATTCTACATGCGTGACATTCTAAACATTTAAAACTTACTACATATACATGTGCATGAACATACATGTATATTTCACGCCAATCAACAGTATAAAATCCAGAATCTAGAAGTATTATCTACACTCTTTAGATTTGAATATGCCGTTATGAATTTACGAATCAGTACAACTGATATGTGTAGCAGTTAAAAAAAATATCATTACGGCATGATGTTTAATTTATCAATACTATTAGGGTATTGATCAAGACTATAAAATAATATGCTACAGATTTATTTACAAAATTCAACACTACACGCAATAAACATCTTATGTGCGAAAATTGGCAATACAATGTCTCGATCGGCACGTGCTATCTAACGGACTTATCACACGCCACCTAATTATAGGGAGGTGTTGACAGGGTACAGGTAATCGCTTCAATTAGACAGTTTGGCTTGTTTTCTTTATAATTTACGCCTTGCTAAAATTGTCCGACACAGACCTTCCCTAAACAAAATTACCGTCCGGATTAACGGTACAATTTTCTTTGCAATATAACGTTTTGTAGTAAAAAGTTACCGTCCGGATCCGGAACGCGAATTTCCGGATTAATGATGCAAATTAATGTATAAAAATTCTGTTCCCTAGAAAAATCGTCCGGAAGGTGAAGCGTCCGGATTAATGGCGTCCGGATTACCGAGGCTCCACTGTACATGTTATCACATTTCTTAGGCACCTCAGAGAGTCACATTCAGGTACATGTCACATTTCTTAGGCACCTCAGAGAGTCACATTCAAGTACATGTTATCACATTTCTTGGGCACCTCAGAGAGTCACATTCAGGTACATGTTGTCACATTTCTTAAGCACCTCAGAGAGTCTCATTCAGGTACATGTTGTCACATTTCTTGGGCACCTCAGAGAGTTGCATTCAGGTACATGTTACATTTCTTAGGCACCTCAGAGAGTCACATTCAGGTACATGTTGTCACATTTCTTGGGCACCTCAGAGAGTTGCATTCAGGTACATGTCACATTTCTTGGGCACCTCAGAGAGTCACATTCAGGTACATGTATCACATTTCTTGGGGACCTCAGAGAGTCACATTCAGGTACTCGTATCATGTTATTTTTTAGGCAAATCCTCAGAACAAAATATCATATGCATTATTGTATATAACTTTGTATTCAATGTGGACATACTGTGAATAGATGTGCATTTCTGATTTGATTTCTGAGAGTTATGCCCCTTTTGAACATAGCAGTTTGGCCAAAATATGCTATTTGGTGCAATTTACTTGAAAATGGTTTTCAAATTATATGTATTAATGAAATTATTTCTGTTTTAGTATTTTACACAATAACAATATTACATCTAACTTGAGTAGTTCCATCTAGTTGCTTGTGTGAAAATAATACAGTTTAGCACAGAGGCTTAAGAATTTGTTGTATTTTATGCATAGCAGTGTCACTTATTATGTGTAACATTGTCATTCATTGTAGGGGTATGTGAGATTGAAACTTTTTCTCTCATTCCTTATGTTTACATATTATGATAAAAGTTATTATACCCCACGCAATGAAGTTGCAGAGGGTGTAATGTTTTTGACCTGTACTTCAGTCTGTCAGTCCGTCAATCCCTTTCTTGTCAGCTCAACTCCTCTGAGACCGCTCAACAGAATTTCACGAAACTTTGTAGTTTATAAGAACACACTGAGTAGATGTGCATATTTTGAGGAAATTCTGATTCAATAATTTTTCTGGGAGTTATGCCACTTTTGAACTTAGAATTTCGAGCTCATCTATCCTGTTCTTGCAGTAATGCAAAGCATTGCCATTCATTATGTGAGGCATTGTCAAGCAATGTTGGAGTGTGGGGTATGTGAGCTTGCTCACTTTTGCTTTCTTTCATTCTTTATGAATTTAAGTGGTTTTATATGAGGTTGAAAAGTGGAATGGCAAGATTTACTACAGACAAAGCATTGGTTAAACACCTGTGTTATGATTTAAGCAGGACCTGGTTTTGGTATTGTAAACACCTGTGTTATATATAATTATACCCCCTGCAACAAGTTGTGGGGGGGGTATACTGGAATCGGGTTGTCCGTCTGTCCGTCCGTCCGTCTGTAGACGCAATGGTTTCCGGACTCTAAAGCATTGTCCTTTCCACCTACCGTCACCATATCATATATATGGACTACCCATGGGATGAAGATGTTCCCTATCGATTTTGGGGTCAAAAGGTCAAAGGTCAAGCGCACTGGACATCGAAGTCGTAATATGGTTTCCGGGCTCTAAAGCGTTATCCTTTCCACCTACAGTAACCATATCATACATATGGACTACCCATGGGATGAAGATGTTCCCTATCGATTTTGGGGTCAAAAGGTCAAAGGTCAAGCGCACTGGACATCGAAGTAGCAATATGGTTTCCAGGCTCTAAAACGTTATCCTTTCCACCTACAGTCACCATATCATACATATGGACTACCCATGGGATGAAGATGTTCCCTATCAATTTTGGGGTCAAAAGGTCAAAGGTCAAACGCACTGGACATTGAAGTAGCAATATGGTTTCCGGGCTCTAAAGTGTTATCCTTTCCACCTACAGTCACCATATCATACCTATGGACTACCCATGGGATGAAGATGTTCCCTATCAATTTTGGGGTCAAAAGGTCAAAGGTCAAACGCACTGGACATCGAAGTAGCAATATGGTTTCCATTTAAATTCTTCAATGGCTTTTTTCATCGCATGGAGATGCTGTGTTCCTAGATACCTTTTGGATCATACTACTGAAGTTTTACCTATTACCTACACCCTTTGGGAGATTGGGGTAAGCGGGGGGTATTCTTAGTGAGCATTGCTCACAGTACCTCTTGTTTAAGCAGGACCTGGTTTTGGTATTGTAAACACCTGTGTTATAATTTAAGCAGGACCTGGTTTTGGTATTGTAAACACCTGTGTTATAATATAAGCAGGACCTGGTTTTGGTATTGTAAACACCTGTGTTATAATTTAAGCAGGACCTGGTTTTGGTATTGTAAACACCTGTGTTATATATAATTTAAGCAGGACCTGGTTTTGGTATTGTAAACACCTTTGATATATCTTAGTAGGACCTGTTTTTGGATACAGAAATATTGTCGTATCATGTTTTTAGTCTTTAATTTACTCTGTTAGGATTGTGCCGCCTATGCTCTACAAGAACTCCTAAAGATTTACCACATTACTGAGCCATCAGACAGTGACAGAACATCAGGAAGGCTCTGGCACCGATTCCCAGAACACGTCCAGCAGATTCTGGTCCCTCTCCTGTCCTCCAAGTATGTGGCCCAATCAGATCGCTAAAGGCGGTCAATTTTCTTTTTACAAATGCTCTATTTCTGAACAGTGAATGGTGACTGTTGTGTGAGGAAATTTCTGGTCAGTGAATTTTCATGGTATTTGATTAGAATTTTTTGTGACTGTGCACAGGTACATTGTGAGTAGAAGGAGTGACTTCTCTCAGCTGACCAAACCAATCTACTGCAGTAGTGAGAAGACTCAGAAGTTTCAGGACTGGGTCAACACCTGGACTTCATACCTATCCTCAAAGGTAGAATACCTGTAGATTTTGGTTTGACTGGTAGCTAAGGAAGTCCTGCATTAAAGGGACTGGTTCATATATATTTTTTTTTTATGAAACATTTTTCATTTTAAACATTAAAAATAAAACTCATTTAATTTTGACAGCCAAACTTTTGACCTTCTGAATGAGAGATTAAAAGCAATATTTTAGCCTTAACTCTGTGCTATGTAAACAAAGACTTGGGTCTTTTTATGTTTACAAACAAACCAGTAAAAAATGTAATTCAAAGCATCTTAATTTTGCATAGTCACAAATTTAAACTTGTAGATGACACTGACATTTTGCCCAAAGAATGCTTGAAATGTGAAAGATGTAATAAACTTAGATCGATATCCATTTCTTTTGAAAACTTCGTAAACAACATTCTGCAATCTTTGTTTACAAAACAAATAATACACTCTCTGAAATGAACTTCTGTGATAATGTATAACCTTAATTTTTTTATGAAACCTTTTTTAAAAACATTTGATAGTAGATTTTGATAACTAAAAGTGAAAGACAAATTTTGGGGGGAAATCGTGAATCTGTCCCTTTAATCAGTTTAACTTACCTGTAGATTTTGATTTGACTGGTAGTTAACAGAAGTCCTGCTTTAATCAGTTTAAATTACCTGTAGATTTCGACTTGACTAATAGCAATGTACATATGAATGTGATATAACATGACTCTGCAATAAGGAGGAATGCTACACTAAAGAAATTTGAATTGATGAAAATGGGATGATATTTACAATGATATTTTGAAATTGAAAACTTAGATTTACTTTTATTAAGTCAAAAAATGGAGTTTTAGAAAAAAAAAATTAAAACCCCTGTGGGACTTAAACCCGCAATCTACAGATCAGCATTTGACACGTTAACTGACTGAACTATTTATCTAGGCAATAAATTTAAAAAGAATATACAAATATTGCTGCTATTCATATTTTCATTCATGTTTTAAAAGTCATCCACTATGATGATGTAATATACCTCCTTAATCTGTAAAAGTGGTTGTCTTGTCAACATGTACAGGTTAAAAACCTTTCACAAAAAAGTTTCACAAAAGAAAAATTTTGTGTACTGTACATTGATCAAAATGTTTTACAAGCATTGTTTTCAAATTTGAATTGCTAGGTTAAGAATGAGAAGGCCCATGAAGTGTTTCGAGCTTGTGGGGCCCTGATCAAGCATGTTGTCAGTGTGGCCCTGTATATCCTGCCCTATGTGGTACTGCAGGTTGTAGTGGATGGATCAGAGAAAGAAATTAAGGAGGTAAATAAACTAAAACCTTTTGTTTCACAGTTTTCAGTTTTGTTTTGTACCAATGAATAAAGTTATAGCCCTTGAACTTTCCACACAATGTTTCCGGTAGATTATGATGATATTAGTCCAGTACTTTTTGGAAAATACATGTACATGTAATTCACACAATGAAGGGTATAATTGTATTTGATAATTGGGAGAGTGTGTATTATTTGCAGATAAGTGAGGAAATTAAGGAGGTATTGAACCAAACTAGAAAAACAGACAACAAGAACCGTCCAATATCTAACTCGCACCACCTGAGTGCCCAGACAGTGTTCTCTGTACTGGATTATTTAGTGAAGTGGAAAAGGTTCCAGGCACAGAAAGCACCTGTTAATCCAGGGAAAGGTATTCAGACTGTTCATCTTATACATTCAGCAAGCACCTGTTAACCCAGGGAAAGGTAGGCAGACTGCTTGTCCTATACATTAAGTGTAGAGTCAGCAAGCACCTGTTAACCCAGGGAAAGGTAGGCAGACTGCTTGTCCTAGACATTAAGTGTAGACTTAGCAAGCACCTGTTAACCCAGGGGAAGGTAGGCTGACTACTTGACTTATATATCAAATGTAGATACAGCAAGCACCTTTTGTCTGATTTAAAGTAGAAAAGAAAATCCTGAATATGCAGGTTTAAATATTTGCAACAGATTGAAAATCATAATGTAGATAGCAGATATTTTGTAAATGATGGTGTCGTATAGTTTTGTACATTCTTGTAAAACTATGTATTTCCTGCTATACCAACAGCAAAGCTTGTAACACTGTAATTTAATGTACACATTACAGAGAAGCCTGGGTACCTTACGGAACCACAATACATGGCAGTGACCCACTTTCTGGAGATGATCCCCCAGAACCTGCTAGCTGATGCCTGTCACTCATGTAGGGCGTACACTAGGGCACTGATGCACCTGGAGCAGTTTCTGGCCAGTAAGGGTCAGAACGTACAGGAACACCTGGACGTCATGCAGGTAGAGAAGGACGTCCGTCTCAGCTTGTTATACAACTGTATCTGATGTTTAGCTTATTTTGAATTGGCTAAATTTAGGACTTCACTGATGACGAACAAAAATTTAACATGTGATTTATTTGTATATACATATATAGAGTTAAAAGATTTAGGGAAAGGAGGTTATGCTGTGAAAGAGAGTGCATCAAGAGAATATGTGCTGTTAGATAAATGTGATGAAGAGAATATGTCTTGTTAGGTGTCTTGTTAGCATTGTTTTGGACTGTCTTAATGCTATTATATATTCCTTTTACTACTTTTATGACATGCTGTATCATTTTTATTGTGTGCAGCGCTTTAGAGTGGTTATTTATAGTCATATAGGGCGCTATATAAATTAAATATTACTATTAAATAAATGTGATAAAGAGAATATGTCTTGTTAGATAAATGTGATGAAGAGAATAAATGTGATGAGGTAAATTCACGATGTGGTTATTTACAGAAACTGTACGTGGATATGGATGAGCCTGACGGCGTGTATGGGGTGGCCTCCGTCAGACAGGCCCAGCCCACTGTCATGGAGGAGATTCTGGCCCATGAGAGTCTGGGTAAAGTCTGAGTGGAGCGGGGATGTGTCCCTGTCTTATTCAATGGCTTACTGACACACACTTAGAATTTAAAACAAATTGTATCCATACATATGTAATGTCAATATTATTGTAGCTTATTCAGTAACTTACTGATACATGCTTAAAATAAATAAATCGTATACATACATTTTGTACGTATGTTATGTTAATATTACTGTAGCTTATTCAGTAACTTACTGATACATGCTTAAAATAAATAAATCGTATACATACATTTTGTACGTATGTTGTGTCAATATTACTGTAGCTTATTCAGTGTTAAACGTTTGTAGGTCAGCATCATGACTCACAGGCTTGTTACGAAAAGGCAATCCAGAGTGAGGCTGATGATGTCACTTATCACCAGGGCCTCCTGAAGAGTCTGCTAGAAATAGGTCAGGAGACACAAGCACTACTGCATGCAACAGGGGCCATCACGGAGAGGTTAGGAATCTGTACTGTACAGAAAATATGTGGAAAAGTTTTTACCTCAGCTACTTTCAAGGCCATCGGTATAGAGGCATTAAGATCATTGAGGCAATGTCGGTTTTATTTTTGGTTTTGTATTTTAGACCAGACTGG
>NC_079168.1:81550439-81615439 GCF_947568905.1 Ostrea edulis
GTCCGTCTGTCCGTCCGTCCGTCCGTCTGTCTGTCTGTCTGTGCAGATTCGTGTCCGGGCCATAACTTCTTTGTTCTTTGACATAGGCATACCATATTTGACACATGAGTGTATCACCATGAGACGATGTGTCATGTACATTCATGACCTCTTTATGACCTTGACCTTTGATCTCAAGGTCAAAATTATAGGTTTATGCCATGGATTTGTGTTCGGACTATATCTTCCATTTTCTTCTACAAATGCATACCATATTTTTACACTCAGGAATGAGGTAATTTATACCTATTAACAACACCCTTTGGGAGATTGGGGTAAGCAGGGGGTATTCTTAGTGAGCATTGCTCACAGTACATCTTGTTAAATATAAGAAACAGAGAAAGATTGAAAAAAAATCCTTGTGGTACATTTTTAGCAGTTGCGGTTGTGCCTGAGAAACTACTAATTGATTTTTTTTTGGCCTTAATGAAGAATTCACCCGTTTTCACATACATTTTCACTGGAATATCATGGTTTGTTGGCCTTTCTGAATGTTTTCGTAGTCGAAAGGTATTTTTTGCAATCTTGTACAAGAAGCAGAATGAATTTTAATCTTGTTGAGCAAGTGTCACAGATATTGCAAAGTACATGAATTAATTTGTGAAAGTCAACAAAACATACAGTTTAGAGTGATTCATTCATATTTGTTTTTGTTGTGCTCAATTTGACAATTCCTGAATATCAGCGTAGTGTAATTTATAATGATAAAAATATGAAAAACCTACAATATTTTATAAATGGTACATAACTTAATCACACAGATATTTAATAGCATTGATGGTACCATCACTCTGTCCCACCCACAACTTCCCCTGCCCAAAATACCCGAGGGACCAGGGGGTGTGGTCACACTGGTATATACTCCGCAGAAGTTCACCGCGAGGATTGAGAAAATATAAAAGTTTACTGACTGCATCAGCTACCACAACTTGGTCCTCGGAATCGAACGTTATGTCATGTGGTTCAAATGCTTTATCGGTTTTCTGTGGGTAGGTGAATTTCAGGGTTCCGTAAGATGTGAACACAATGACGTTCCCCTGGTGCCAGGCTGTCCAGTTGACCACCCCTATGTCCCCTGTGTACTGATTGACCCGGACTTTATAAGGACAGACAATCATCGGCTTGACTCCACCTGTGATGGTTTTATGAACTCCCTCTATAGTCTGAATTTTCTCCCCTTCACTGGAGTATTTTCTGAGAAATCTTTTGCTGGATGACGTCACTTTATAGTCCCATGAATCCACGAGTGCCACAACAATGCAGTCGGTGTCGAAGTGTATACCTAATCCATAGGGATGCAGGTCTTCAGTGAAAATGAACTTGCGGATCGTTCCGTCCGAGGAGAATTTTTTGATGCAGTATAACTCTGGACATGTGATTAGGACAAGTCCGTCGGATGTGATACCAATGTCGCTGTTCTTTGTGTTAGCTGTGATGGAACGTAGGACCCTCCCATTCTCCTTTACAAGTTTGAGGTCCTTTCCTGTATTATCACATAAAAAGGCTCTGTCTTCTTTGAACGGGCAAATGGTGGTGATTCCTTTTTCAGAAGCCTTGAACTGACACAGATTTTCTACATCCTTATGAACCTGTTTCAGAGTGCAGGTTCGTACAGGTTCTACATAGTCATAAAGATTTTCTTGGTTAAATTTTTTACTCTCAATTTCCAGCCTCCCAAACATCTTATCTATATTTTCCTTGCATAACTCCCCGACTGTGAATTTATAATACTCGGTATCAACATGAAGATCCGGGTCACCATGGTGACTGTCGATGGCATCGTTGATATTTTTGTAAAGATTCAGAACGTTTTGGATATTGCTCTTTTGGAGTTCGGCTTTCACTTGTCTGATGAACATATTTAGCTGTGTCTGTTGTCGTTTGGCTTTGTTGTGGGTGGAGCTTATTTTATCGATGACCTTTTTCTTGGAATCTTTTATTGTTTTTGTCATTCCGTGAATCAACCTGTCAATTTCATCTTTAAGATCTCTTCCTGTAAAATGTATTATTATGATTGTGTATTTATATAATCAGGAAGTTAAATTCAGGCCTCTATTACATTTAGATAACAGATTCCTGCTGTACTGATATGAAGATTTAGCCCTCATTGCTATACAGATCAAATTAAACGGATACAGTGATGTTATAAATGTTTCATATGACCCAGATATTGCAGAGCCAAATCAGATTACAAGTTGGATTAGAAATGCCACTTATTTTTAGATCAAAGATGACACCTCAAAACAGATTCAGTATCCACCTGTTGTAGAGATTTTAGTACTTACCTGTTGTAGAGATTTTAATACTCACCTGTTGTAGAGATTTTAGTACTCACCTGCTGTAGAGATTTTAGTACTCACCTGTTGTAGAGATTTTAGTACTTACCTGTTGTAGAGATTTTAGTACTCACCTGTTGTAGAGATTTTAGTACTTACCTGTTGTAGAGATTTTAGTACTCACCTGTTGTAGAGATTTTAGTACTCATCTGTTGTAGTGAATTTTTGGTACTCACTTGTAGAGATTTTAGTACTCACCTGCTGTAGAGATTTTAGTACTCACCTTTTGTAGAGATTTTAGTACGCACCTGTTGTTGAGATTTTAGTATGCACCTGTTGTTGAGATTTTAGTACGCACCTGTTGTAGTGAATTTTTGGTACTCATCTGTTGTGGTTGGGTTTTTTTTTTGGTCCTCACCTGTTGTAGTTGGTTTTTTGGGCCTCACCTGATGTGATTTTTTATACTCAACTGTTATAAGGCCAATTCAACTTAATTAGTAAATTATCATCCAGGGTCATCAAAAAGTATGAGGCGGGTGGGAGGATTTTATTTTTGAATTTTAATAATGACAAACGAGTTTTTGTCAACAGAAGTGCATCTTTTAATGCCAGATGGATATCAATCTATGCTTATTCACAGGAGTCTGCAATTTTATCCATAAAGTAGAAATATGTGAGAAATGGGCATAAATACTACCACTGAGCTTCGCGAGCGTAGTGAGAAATCGCAAGTTTTGCACAATAAAAAAAATTCTGGGTGGGCCGATTTTTGAGGGGCGGGCAGGGATGATAATCTATTGATTAAGTTGAATTAGCCTAATGGTTTTTTTTTTCACCTGTTGTAAAAAAAAATTTTTTTGCGCATATTATATTTTTAATTACAATGCTGCTAAAGGCCTTTGCTGTAGTGATATTCTGCCTCTTCCCACCCCATTAATGATCATATAGCCAAATTGACAGACCCTCACCTCAGATTTGGGGTGACAGATCAAATACCTACCCCTGTGTTGTAGAGCTACTGATTTGAGGTGACAGATTGGATACCTACCCCTGTGTTGTAGAGCTACTGACTTTAGGTGACAGATTGGATACCTACCTCTGTGTTGTAGAGCTACTGACTTTAGGTGACAGATTGGATACCTACCTCTGTGTTGTAGAGTTATCAGCAGACCCTCAGTCTTCAGGTGACAGATCTGCTCCTGCTGTGTCAGCTGTTGTATTTCTTGTCGAATCTTGTTCAGACTGTCTTCAGCCATATTTTGTCTGACCAGAAGTTTTTCTTTATACTTGACCAGGGCAAGGTCATTGTCCATGATAGTGTGACCGCGATGCGGTCCACTCATGCACAATGTACACACACTCTTCTCACAGTCATCACACACCGCCACATATTTCTCCTCCCGATGAATGCTGCAAGTGGACAGACGGAAAAATCCTGCCATTTTTTTTTTTATCCTATACACTCCTAAAAGATCAGCAGTTGATTGTTTGAGGAAAGAATCTAGGTTTTGTTTCTGTATGATGTTGCTATGACAACACGAACACTCATCTCCTGAATACTTTTTCAAAAATGAATAGGCTTAATCCTATGTCCCAGTGAAACAAATTACAATGTAGTTACACAAGTCATCAGGAAGAGACCAACAGGTGACGTGGCTGTTATCTCTGACATTTAGTCCAGGTAAATTATAGGTATCTAGCAGGGTCACCTTCATTCTCTGTAATCAGTACTAGATATCACATGTCTGCACACCATCACACAATGATAGCCACTGCTTGTTTTAAGTGTGACTTCCTTTCTCTAGGAGGAGGAGGAGGAAATGAAATCTCCACACCTGTTTCAAGTAAAGCTGTTAATCACTTCCCCCTCTTGTTGTTTTTGAGATCTCTAAAGTGAATCAAGAAAATACTTTAAATGTTTACTTCCTTATGTAATGTGAAAGATTGATTTGAAATTCTTGATTTCATCTTCCAATGAAATTTCAGAAATAAACCATATGCATGTAAATATTTTTTACTACCACAATGAATGTTTGTTTGATTATCCAACCCTTGTTTGGGATTGGAGGCAAAGATCATTTAATTATAATTGTCATAGATTAAAATAGAAAAAGATTGTGACATGTTCATCTGCCCCCTTCCTCCCTCCCCTCATCCCTTTTCTACCTCCGTCTTTCTCCTTGTCAGTTTTCTGTTTTGCTTAGTGACCATGTACATTTTTCAGATATATTTTACAAATAGCTTTATTAGATCACCTGAATTACTCAGTTGACCTAATGCTATTGATCAGAGTCCGTCGTGCGTGCATAAACAATTGAACATTTTTAACTTCTTCATTTCTAATTTGGTACAAGGGGGACATAAATTTCTGGATTTCAGGATTCCTGCACCTACCAGGCCTTCAGGATGGGGCAAAAACTGCCAAAAATTGACTAGTTTTTTTAATTGTTCTTTTCTACAACTGCACATCTGTAAGAAAAACTAAATGCATGATTATGTAGAATAGGAAAGCCTCTACTAAAATTGTAAGTTTCATGATTCCTGGTATAGAGGTTTTGACCCCAGACCAGGCGTATATAGTGTTTATGTGTAAAACGTTTGAATGGTATTTTCTTTAATGCTATTGATTCTAAATTAAAATGAAATGGATATTTAGAAGGAGCAGATAGCCCTTTACCAAACTTATAAATTTCCTGATCCCAGGGGTAGGGGTATTGGTACCAGGGTGGGCCAAAATGGTCATAGTGATTAAATGTCTATCTTTTGGAAGACTTTGTGTTTCATTTTGCTGATACTATATGAAAACTAAATGCATTTTGAAGAAAAAGCAGAGGGGATGTATCAAAACTATGAATTTTGCAACCCAAGGGTTCTGACTGTAGGATGGGTACAAAATTGTCATAGTGTTAATGTAACATATATATTATATCATGTAAAGTCTTTCATCAATATGGGCATTTTCGGGGGCATTTGTGTTTTAAGAACACATTTTGTTTCATACTGCTGCTTAATATTAGAATTTAAGCATAGGTATGCAGAACAGGAAAATTATTTGAGATTGCATAGCCCTCAAAGCTGGTGATAATTTAACTAATACTCGGGTGACTGATAAGGCCTGTGGGTCTCTAATGTGCTATTGATCTGCATCCATCATCATGTGTCTTCCATCATGCATTTAACAATTAAACATTTTTAACTTCTTGATGACTACCCATCCAATTCATTTCAAATTTGGTATGAAGCATGTTTAGGACAAGGGGACTTAATTGTAAATTTCAGAATTGACTAACTATTACTCAGGTGACCAATAAGGCCTGTTTGTTGAGACTTTTCTATAACTTGTGAGATGTCTTAGATCGTAGTTTGTGATATTTTTATTTGTGGAGTCTTTGATCGTAGTTTGTGTGATATTTTTATTTTTAAAGATTTTGATAGTAACCTGTGTGATGTTTTTATTGCAGAGTCTTTTCTTAAACTTGTGTGATATTTTTATTTTTGGAGATTTTGATCATAACGTGTGATATTTTCAGGGCTGGATATTTACAGACTGCGTACAGTTTCTTGTTACAGGCTGCAGATTACAATCTGCCAGAATTCGTCCTGGAGAAGGCTAAATACCTCAGACACAAGGTCAGAATCCATTGTAGTACATGTTTTTAATGTGATGGAGATGTTATTTGATTGATGAAACGATCTACATATGTATGTACTATTTTGTAAGATTCTATAAATATGAACAAGATTCTAGGAATTACTCTTTTATTTAAGGAATTAGAGTAATTTTTGCTCATTTTTATGATATGGAAAGTTGGGGCAGCTTATATATCATGAACCACAAAAAGGCTTATAAAAGAGCTTAACATAGGTCACAGGTTTACAAACCTTTTTTTCTCACTCGAAAACCCCACCTGAAAATTTGACCGATGCATCTTGACAATGTATATACCACTCTCTGAAAATTGTTTTTAGCTCACCTGACCTGAGCTGAAAGCTCAAGTGAGCTTTTCTGATCGCCTGTTGTCCGTCTCTCTGTTAACTTTTTACATTTTCGACTTCTTCTCCAGAACCACTGGGCCAATTTCAACCAAACTTGGCCAAAAGCATTCTTGGATGAAGGCTTTCAACTTTGTTCAAATGAAGGGCCATGTCCCTTTCAAAGGGGAGATAATCACAAAATGCAAAAATAAGGTGGGGTCATTTAAAAATCTTCTTCTCAAGAACCAGAAAAGCTGAAATTTACATGAAAGCTTCCTGACATAGTGCAGATTCAAGTTTGTTCAAATCATGGCCCCAAGGAGTAGGTTGGGGCCACAATAGGGGATCAAAGTTTTACATACAAATATATAGGAAAATATTTTTTAAATCTTCTCAAGAACCACTGAGCCAGAAAAGCTGAGATTTACATGAAAGCTTCCTGACATAATGCAGATTCAAATTTCTTCAAATCATGGCCCCCGGGGGTAAGATGAGGCGACAATAGGGAATCAAAGTTTTACTTACAAATATATAGGGAAAATCATTAAAAATCTTCTGAAAAATCACTGGGCCAGAAAAGTTTACATTCACATGAAAGCTACCTGACAGTGCAGATTCAATTTTGAAAAAATCATGGCCCCCAGGAGTAGGTTGGGGCCTCAATAGGGATCAGAGTTTTACATGCGAATATATAGGAAAAATCTTTAAATATGAGCCAAGGTGACTCATGCATCTTGACAATGTATATACTACTCTGTGAACATTGTTTTTCATTCAACAGCAAAGCACGGGCCTCTTATTTAGTAATTACAGCTTCAACATACCATTGTGTTAACGGTAGCAACACCGTTTTCCATTGAATTATATAGGAAATAATAGTGATTGGCTTTATTCATTCCATAATTCAACTTCAAATAGACAGAATTTGGTGCTGTTCATCTTGATAATATTAATATCAAAGCAAAAAAAAAAAAAACAATTTGAAAAATATTTATGAAATTTTTTTTGGGGGGGGGGGTAATCGAGTTCGTTTTTTTAAAGAAAAAGATGTCAAAGTTGGATAAAAACCATCAAAGCAGCAGTTTTTAACAAATAACGTTACAAATATTCGCGATGTCATTCAACGTTATTTACTTTTCATGCATCACTTTTAAAAGAACTCAAAACAACATTATTGACTCCTGGTTTTGAAGGGGAAATCAAACATGTATGAACAAAATGATTAATTATTTACAAAATACATATCGCAAAATTTCTTGATATATATAAATGTGTACATGTATTGCACTATATATCTTAATTGTGTTGCGTGGCTTATAATTGAAATTCCTTTCTTCTTTTGTGATCGCATGATCGCAGTAACAATGAATAAACTAATATAATAGTATAATTTTATTTTTGAATCCCATTAAAGTTAATTTTTCAATTTTATATAGTTTAATCATGTCTCAATATTCTATTCTATTAACCAGAAACACAACTAATGTTGTTTCTATTTTACAATATATTTATGTTTATTTAACAAACACCCCCAACACCCCACCCCCACCCCCACATACTCACTTTCCCAAGCCAAACAACTCCTAAAAAACATGAACGCGGTATAAAACTATATTTATTTTTAACTTGTATTGCAGATTCATTTGAAACATCAACTACTTTTTCGAATTTTTGACCAACTTCACTCTCTTGTTATTTTTACATTTAGAGTCTTAAGCCCATTGCAGTGTTTAAAATAATTGTGAGCCAGACCGCCTGAGACGCATAAATTTTACCATGGCCGAATAAATTTCTTGGTATAGACGCCTGATCGGATGTGATAAAATTTCCGCTAAATAAAACTTAGATGAATTAACCTCATTATTGTACCTATAACAAAATGGACAGACCTTTTCAATTATAAAATACATTTTACTGCATATTCTACTGTATATCAAAATTTCAATAAAATGTGATGTACATGTACTAGAAACGAATTAGGTCCATCGTACTTCATTAGAAGATAGATACATTGTAGTAATACATGTAAAAGTGATTTTTAAAAATGTTGTTATTTACATAGTATATAGGCAATTCCTCCTCAATTTTTTCCAGAAATGTTTTCAGAGGCATTTACAGCAGGACACATTGAAACATGAGTTTTTATAGTATTTCTCTGCCCAACGCTTTTAATTATTCAATGTTTTCCGATCTTCACGAAATTTGTATGATGGGGTAGGAAAACTCGCCATTTTCAAATGTCCGCCATAAATGCATAAAATCTTTGAATAAAACTTTTATGAACTGGGGAACTCCTGTACGATTTTTTCCCGGGTTCTAAAAATGCTTATAAAAGCATTGCCAATATCGCCAGCTGTCTCAACTCCACAAGTTGTCCACTGCTAAACTTTATACAGTAACAAAATAAAACATCCTACTGGCCGAAATTTTGCACCGGAAACGGAAAGAAGACTTAACAAAATCAAACGAAGCATGTTCGACTTCAATAATAACTGTTGGTAATATTTATGTGATATCGGTAAAGTATTACGTTCTTTATATTCAGTCAGTGACCCATGTATACTTTATTCAGACAACTGTTATGTCACAATTGAATGTGCACATAAAAAGACGTTGAGTCGTAGGTTTTGCGTACCCGAGAATGATGACCTAAGCAAACCCGCGACCTACGTTAAATTATGCCGACTTACTCTTTATCAAATAAAATAAGTAAAGATTACTTTCATTTCTTATCATTTAATTAAATTCACAAAATTGGGTTTAATGCAATTTGATAAATAGTTATAATTTAAAGTAAATTTCAATTTTTAGCTCACCTGAGCCAAAGGCTCAAGTGAGCTTTTCTGATAAAAGGAGTAGGTAGTTTCTAAAGTCATTTGGCCCAAAATATCGATGATTTCACTTGGAGCTCAAACCCTGGCATTCAAATAAGGAATGGATTAGCAAACCCAAAATCCCCTCAGTTTGATTAGCAAAATGATTTGTGTCATATGACGAGAGCTAGAAGTTGGCATAAAATTGCAAAAATACCATTTTCATTGAAAATATCCACAAATGCATGTGTTTTTCCTCTCAGAAAACATACAGCGCATGCGTCGAGCAAATTCATATTCAAGTATGTTTTTCATATTAAAATAATACACAATATATATCATATGTGCACATCTTTTCCTGGGCAATAATCTGTATGAAATTTGACAGTTTTCAGGCTTATTTTGAAAAAAAGGCGGGAAATGTCTTATTCATGATGTCATAATGCTATCCAATTAGGAATATCATTCTGATTTTGTTGACATATTATACCTGGCATATATTTTACTTTCTTAAAACGCTGATTAAGGTTAATTCCAGACACGTTTTATAGAGAGAATTTTTTTGGGCCTTTTTATGTAGACAATCGTACCTTGTTCTTTGTTGTCTGTCGTCATCGGTGTCATTGTCGTTGTAAACTTTTCACATTTTCATCTTCTTCACCGGAACCACTGGGTAAATTTCAACCAAACTTGGCACAAAGCATCCTTGGGTGAAGGGCCTTCAAGTTTGTTCATATGAAATGCCATGCCCCCTTCAAAAGGGATAAAATCACAAAAATGCAAAATTAGGGTAGTGTCATTTTAAAATCTTCTTCTTAAAAACCACTGGGCCAGAAGAGCTGAGATTTACATAAAAGCTTCCGGACATAGTGCAGATTCAAGTTTGTTAAAAGCATGGCCCCTGGGGGTAGGATGGGGCCACTATAGGGGATCAAAGTTTTACATAGTGATATATAGGGAAAATCTTTAACAATATTCTTCTCAAGAACCACTGAGCCAGAAGAGATAAGATTTACTTGAAAGCTTCCTAACATAGTGCAGATTCAAGTTTATTCAAATCATGGCCCCCAGGGGTAGGTTGGGGCCACAATAGGGGATCAAAGTTTTACATACAAATATATAGAGAAAATCTTTAGAAATATTCTTCTCAAGAACTACTGAGCCAGAAGAGCTAAGATTTACATGAAAGCTTCCTGACATAGTGCAGATTCAAGTTTGTTCAAATCTTGGCCCCTGGGGGTAGGTTGGGGCCACAATAGGGGATCAAAGTTTTACATGGGAATAAGTAGAGAAAATCTTTAAAAATCTACATCTCAAGAACCAATGGGCCAGAAGAGCTGAGATTTACTTGAAAGCTTCCTGACATAGTGCAGATTCAAGTTTGTTCAAATCATGGCCCCCGGGGGAAGGTTGGGGCCACAATAGGGGATCGAAGTTTTACATAGAAATATACATATATAGGGAAAATCTTTAAAAATCTTCTCAAGAACCACTGAGCCAGAAGAGCTGAGATTTACATGAAAGCTTCCTGAATTAGTGCAGATTCAAGTTTGTTTAAATCATGGCCTTAAGGGGTAGGTTGGGGCCACAATAGGGGATCAAAATTTTACAAAAAAATATATAGGGAAAATCTTTTTTAAAAATCTTATCAAGAACCATTGGGCCAAAGATGTTGACATTTACATGAAAGCTTTCTGACATAGTGCAGATTCCTGTTTGTGAAAAAAAAAATGGCCTTAAGGGGTAGGTTGGGGCCACAATAGGGGATCAAAGTTTTATAAAAAAAAAATATATAGAGAAAATCTTTAGAAATATTCTTCTCAAGAACTACTGAGCCAGAAGAGCTAAGATTTACATGAAAGTTTCCTGACATAGTGCAGATTCCTGTTTGTGAAAATGATGGCCTCTAGGGGTAGGTTGGGGCCACAATAGGGACTAAGGTTTTACATGCAAATATATATGGAAAGTCTTCAGATATGGGCCAAGGTGACTCAGGTGAGCGATGCGGCCCACGGGCCGCTTGTTGATGAAGAATATTGCTGTGGCAACAAAAGGGAAATGGAGGATTGAAAAGAATTGTGACATCTTCCTAGGGTGTCTTACAGGACGACTTAACAACAACTTAGTTTACAGGATATAAAGAATGTTATTGATAAAGTCAGTCAAACTGCAATTTACAAGTGACATTAGATTATAACTTCATCAAATGAATTCTAAGTTTTCAGCAAACTGTATGTTTCTGAACTTTGACCTCTGACCTTTCAGGGTGAACTGGACCAAGCTTTGAAGTATCTGGAGCGGGGGATGGATTTTCATTTTGGTAATGTTCAACAGCTGCTGGCCGATGCCTCAGACAGTGCCAAAACCAAACGCAAAACTTACGCGCAGGTAAAACTGTTATATCAGGAGGTTAGTTTAGGGTGCTGGCTTCACAAGCAGGTAAAGTTCCCAACATTGGAAGTGAAAGCCACAAATCTTTTGGATGTGACCTTAATAACGGAAGTCATATGTCATAGTAATATGTCATAGTAGGCAGTGGTACAGTATTGAACCCTCACTGCTATGGCCCTGAGCATGCATAAGTCGAAATTTGTAGCACTTCACCAAAATCTGGTGATGTCTCATCAAGAGTGAAAAATTTGTGAATGGATCTAAGAACAATAAATGAAAAAGAAAAACTTTCTTAACCAGTTAGTAGAAGCAAATTTTGCAGTATGATGTAAAAGGTGCCTCAGAAAAACAAATGTCTAGAACAAGAACAAACAGGTACTATTTGTATTTATCAGTCCTCAACAAAGTTCGCGAGAGCTTTAGCATTTGTGATCCAAGTGGTGAGGAAAGTAACACACAAACATGCATAGGATACTTTATAGAATTGAGATGGTTTGCCTTGTTGTAATACACATTTACAAAACAGTTTTTATTACATGAACTTCATACATAAATCTTTTGCAATGTTTAAATTATCCATTTCCATTTTGTAGGCGTTGCTATTACAGTCTCGCTTCAGTGAGGAAACGTCCTGTCTGGAAAGTAACGAGATATTGAAGCTTTATCGTAAGGTCATCGCCGCGAACCATGACTGGGAGGATGGGCATTTCTATATTGGGAAATACTACGATAAAATTATCACAACATTGCTGGAGGATAACAAAGAGAAACCGAATCCCTCAAAACAGTGGTGGGCATTTCATCATGTGATCACATTTATAAAACAAACAATGGAGGGCATTTCATCATGTGATCACATTTAAAAAAACAAACAGTGGTGGGCATTTTATTATGTGATCACATAATATAAAACATTTTGAGACAATGTTGAATTGTCCTCTGTATATAGATTTAACAGAAGAAGACCTGATAAATACAACAACTATGACACATTTCACTGGTAATAGTGTTGCTATTGTTAAAATCTTATTCAATGTATATACAATGGAATCCAGGTATTGTGTTTCTCATCTTATCACACTAAAAGAATGGATCAGCGTCGAAACCAAGCAATTTGGCAAATGAAGGTCTTCATTATGACTGTACTATGATACTTCCATATCGAATGGGCTCCTGACATGCTATCACTATGATTAAACACGCTATCACTACAATTAAACATGCTCCTGCAACGCTATCACTATGATTAACCATGCTCCTGACAGGCTATCACTACGATTAAACATGCGATCACTATGATTAAACACGCTATCACTACGATTAAACATGCTATCACTACGATTAAACATGCTATCACTACAATAAGACATGCGATCATTATCATTAAACATGCAATCACTACGATTAAACGCGCAATCACATTACGATTAAACACATGTTCACTACAATTAAACACGCTCCTGACACACTATCACTGCGATTAAACACACTCCTGAACATGATCACTACGATTAAACATGCCATCACTACAATTAAACACGCTCCTGACATGCCATCACTACGATTAAACACACTCCTGACATGCCATCACTACGATTAAACTCCTCACACATTATCACTGTGATTAAACACACTCCTCACACATTATCACTGATTAAACACGCTCCTCACACATTATCACTGATTAAACACGCTCGTCACACATTATCACTGTGATTAAACACGCTCCTCACACATTATCACTGTGATTAAACACACTCCTCACACATTATCACTGATTAAACACACTCCTCACACATTATCACTGATTAAACACGCTCCTCACACATTATCACTGTGATTAAACACGCTCCTCACACATTATCACTGTGATTAAACACACTCCTCACACATTATCACTGTGATTAAACACACTCCTCACACATTATCACTGTGATTAAACACACTCCTCACACATTATCACTGTGATTAAACACGCTCCTGACACGCTATCACTGTGATTAAACACACTCCTCACACATTATCACTGTGATTAAACACGCTCCTGACGCGCTATCACTGTGATTAAACACACTCCTCACACACTATCACTGTGATTAAACACGCTCCTCACACATTATCACTGTGATTAAACACACTCCTCACACACTATCACTGTGATTAAACACACTCCTCACACATTATCACTGTGATTAAACACACTCCTCACACATTATCACTGTGATTAAACACGCTCCTGACACGCTATCACTGTGATTAAACACACTCCTCACACATTATCACTGATTAAACACACTCCTCACACATTATCACTGATTAAACACGCTCCTCACACATTATCACTGTGATTAAACACGCTCCTCACACATTATCACTGTGATTAAACACACTCCTCACACATTATCACTGTGATTAAACACACTCCTCACACATTATCACTGTGATTAAACACACTCCTCACACATTATCACTGTGATTAAACACGCTCCTGACACGCTATCACTGTGATTAAACACACTCCTCACACATTATCACTGTGATTAAACACGCTCCTGACGCGCTATCACTGTGATTAAACACACTCCTCACACACTATCACTGTGATTAAACACGCTCCTCACACATTATCACTGTGATTAAACACACTCCTCACACACTATCACTGTGATTAAACACACTCCTCACACATTATCACTGTGATTAAACACACTCCTCACACATTATCACTGTGATTAAACACGCTCCTGACACGCTATCACTGTGATTAAACACGCTCCTGACACATTATCACTGTGATTAAACACACCCTGACACGCTATCACTGTGATTAAACACAAATCACTGCTGATCAGTGACCAATTTTACTGCATTTTTACTGCAGTGCTGCAATGACATACAAGATTATTACGATGTTACACAGACCTAGAAGACTGTAAGATGATGTCGATACGCTATTGCCAATCATATCGAGCTTGCAGTATGCTTCTTGTACGTCATGAATGTAGAATGATTGTAGTAGGAGGTCCAGCAGTAGTAGTAGGTAGTCCAGCATAATAAAATGACCTGAGTTCCCGACCGTGCTGCACTCTTACTAAGACATTAAAGATCATACCGCGATTCTTCCACGCTGCTTGTAAGATTATAACATTTCTGCCTTTCTCTTAATACGACTTTACTGAATGTATTCTGTTCAAAATAAGTGGCAAGAGTGTAGAGCTTCCCGATCATAATAATTTTGCCCCAGCACAATCATACTGTGCTTAAAAAGACTTTATCACGGTTTTTTCGTGATTTGCCACGTTTTGATCATAGAATAAACAGTGTCTATGTGAACAGAGGTTTAATATTACTGTTAGATTGAATGCATGTACAAAGTGAACTATTAATTTTATAGGGAGGTGGTGACATTTGTAGTGAAGCACTTTTGGCAGTCATTGAGGTATGGGAACCAGTACATCTACCAGTCTCTGCCCCGCCTCCTCAGTCTCTGGTTGGACTATGGTGCGTCGGTGGTGGAGGCAGAGAAAAAGGAGAGGTCACGCCAGCCTCAGGGGACCCAGCCGACACAGAAACTCACCAACATGAAGAAATCTCTGTCAGACCTCAATGAGGTTAGAAAAATCAGAATTTTTTTTTTTTTTTTAACTTCTCTCAGTTTTTTATATGCCCGTCTTAAGACGGGCCGTATTATGTTATGGCCTTCATGTCCGTCCGTCTGTCCGTCCGTCCATCCGTCTGTTAGCTTTTTCGTGTCCGGCTCATAACTTAAATACTATAAGGCCTAGAATAATCAAACTTTGTCAGTTGATACATCTTGGGTAGAAGGTGTGTCGCACATTAAAACCAGGTCGCTGTGACTTTTAATTAAGAAGATATGGCCAAATATGGTAAAACCCTGTCCGGCTCATAACTTGAAAACTATTTGATCTAGAATCATGAAACTTGGTCAACTTATGCATCTTAGGTAGAAGGTGTGTCACACTGTACTTTAAGGTCACTGTGACATTTAGTTGAAGTGATTTTTTGAAAAAAGTATGTTATAATTGGTACAATCCCTACTCATATAAGAGTTTTGTAGAAAACCTCATTCAAAAATGTTACATCAAGAAAACACATATTTTTTTTATGATATACTGTACAGCTTTTTTTAGCCTATGTAATGTTTCCTTTGTTTCTAACAATAACATGAGAAATTCCACTTGTCCCATGGGAGTAGCATGCAAAGGGCATTTTGACAAGACTAATTAATGAGTTTTGTGTAGAGCATCTCTGATCAACATGATCAAGCAGGTGTTATCTTTATCTCTAGGGAATTGGGCAGAGAGATCTTAGCCTCTTAATTGCAGATATACCAGAAATATTTGTGAAAGTGAATTTGTTTGTTGTGGTTAGTCTTTATTTTCAATATTAATTTGACATTGTACTATATAATTTTTAATTTTTTTTCTCAGCAACCTATATGCAGAGTATCATTTCTCACTAAGACAACAAATGGTTGCAATATGTAAAAAGGCCTATTTTAATGATTAGTATTTTGATGTTTTGTTATGGCTGTGGCATTGTTCAGAAAAAAGATATACAATGAACAAAGCTGCAGATTGGGTATTTGTGTAAATCTGAACAGATGAAATAGTATTGCAATAACCATATTAAAAAATGTTAATTCAAGAAACTACACATTCTTCATTATATACACTGTACTATACAGCAGTATATAACAAACAAATTATTTCTTTTGTGTCAGTAACAAGAGAAATTTCCCTTGTCCCATGGGTGTAATTATCAAGCAATTCAGGAGGCATTTTGCTAACAGAAAAATTGCATTCTGTCAAATTACAGATTAATTAATGAGTTTAGAAGATTTCTGTTACAGCAATCTGATCAAGGAGGTGCTATCTATATCTCTTGCAATCGGGAATTGGGCAGAGGAATCTGGCCTTCTAATTGATCTGTCAAATTTTAGAACAGTTCTAATTGGTAGCCATTACTTTGAAAGTTAATTTGGTATAAAGTTTAAGAATTAATATGATATTGTAAAATATATTTTTATTTTATATCTCAACAACAAGGTGCAGATTGTCATATCTCACTAAGATGACAGTTTCACATTCTTAAGAATAAACATAATGACTAATGTTTGATGTTTTATTACGCTGTGCATTGTTCTTCATTCCTTAAAATACAATGAGCAAAGCTGCAGATGTGCATTTCTCAAGTCTAACACAACCAGTTGAGAAATATATGATGTATTATTTTTTTCTAATTAATAACTACACCATAGGAGATGCACCAGTGTTTGAAATAACCGTTTTTAATCTATATTTATTTATATTGACATCACCATGCATATTTTACTTTTATACTTGAAGATTTGACAAAGGCAGATACTGATATATGTATTTTTTGATATGTTGAATAAATCAACCTTTTTGAGTACTCCCATTTATTGTAAGTTGTTTGCTTGGATAAAGGGCTATCTTGCACTTTAATCATTTCATTGAAAACATTTGGGAAAATGTTTTTATATCCTTTTAAAAATCATTAAGCTTACATTATCAATATTTGAAGCAATGTCACATGAGGCCATAAAGTGGGTAAGATTCTTAAAGGAAGGTTGACATTTGGTTCCATGCATACCTATCTCTTCATGGTGATATGTTCATGTTAACAATATGTGACGGGCGTATCATGTGCCGTGGCGGTGCACTTTTTAATCTCTGGCATGGAGGGCAGCTTTGAAGTCTCTCCGGTCCAGTCGTAGTAGGCTAGTTCTTGTTGAGTTTCTCATGGATGCTGATTAATCCCATATTTTAAACTTCACAAACACTTACTAGGAAATGAGAAGGTATGAAATGGACATTCTTTTGTACATTTGTATGATGTGAATATGGTTCATATCAATTAAGAAAAATGTTTGGTTTATTTTTCAGAACATTTCCAGGATGGGGAGGACGCTTGCCCCCTATCAGCTGTACACCGCGTTTTCCCAGCTGATCTCCAGAATCTGTCATGTGGAACCAGAGGTCTTCCAAAAACTGAAGGCAAGTTCCTCATCTTGGAATTTTTGTCGTTTACATGCTCAGATAAAACTGCTGTAGTGACCCACTATATTAAGGGCTGTTCCAGAAATGATCAAATGGGGGGGTCGGGTGGCAAACGATATTTTTTTGTGTGGGTGGTCGTATTTTTTCATATCTTAATTGGTTCGTGGTTGGTCTGTTAAAAAAATATTTATTATGGGTAGTGGGTAGTTTCTATTGTTTTATTTTGTGCCATGTGGGTGTTGAGTTTTCAGAATATTTTTATTGTCGCCCTTGTCGTGTTGGTTACAAAACGTCGGAGGGAAAATTGAAAACGTGCTTTCGAAATGCTGCTTTCGAAATCGGAAGTAACATAGAACTATTCGAGTTGTCGCTCTTTGCAGCGCATAACTTTCCATTACGGCACTCTTCAAATTAGAGGCGCGTTTAGTAGGGTCCCTATGGACGTGATGGCAGCGAACTCTGTTCTGTAGATTATTACAGTTTACAGTGCATCGATTTTGGGAATATTTTGAAACCAATAGGTATTCTGTTTTCTAATAAAAATAGGCAAACCTTAGTTAATTTATACGAGGGTACCGATGCATTATATTTATCAGTCGGTGTGATGGTGATATAGAGGCCTCCGGGCACGGGCTCCATTAGAAGACGAACGATTCGTGGAAAAACATATCCATACCCATTTCATGATAATAGCATCGTTTGGACTCCCAATCTTTCCAACATTCCTGCCATAGATGCCTTTGATTGTTGATGTGACATCGTTTCTTCAGAACTACTGTGATACAATGTCGCACAGGCATTACCGCGTCATTGACTAGAATGTTTGTCCCGAAAACCTCGCGAGATTTGTACCGTTTTCATTTTTAAAAATATTTTTGTGGTGGGTCTGGTTATTTTTTTTTTTTTATTAGATGGGTCATTGTAAAATGAGTTTATTAATTTGATGGGTCATGGGGTAATTTTTTATTTTTTTTTATGGGTGCTTGGTATATACAAAAGGTGCCTCCCGACCCCCTCATGTATTTATTTCTGGAATAGCCCTAAGCTATTTGTTGTCCTATGTGACACACCCTTCCCAAAGGTTACTTTATTTATTGTACCTGTATTAAATGACTGCCTGTTTGATGTGACCAACAACCATGATTTTCACAACCATTTTTTGTGATTGCATGCAATTTTACATATATTTAACGACTATATTTTTAATTCCTACTTTTGATTTTGATCGAGCAGACTCTTCTGAGAGTTATTGTTCTTAACACTTTAAATTTAGTTCTAGTAAGAGTAAGGACTCTTAACGATTATTAATACGTATGGAAATAAACATGTACAAATCAGTCGGAGATATAGATTCACAAGTACATGTTTTCTCCCGTTATGGCACTTTTTAGCCGAGTTGCAACGAAGTTGAACTTGGCTATTGGTTTGGTGATGTGGGCAGGCGGTTGGGCGTCAACAATTGGTTTCCGGATGATAACTCGAAAAGTTTACAATCTAATCAAATGAAACTTTGATATATTGTTGGGTACCAGGTAAGGAAGATCCCTATGGATTTTGGGAAAAAAAGGTCAAAGGTCAAGGTCACAGTGACCGAATATAGAATGAAAATTTCAGAAATATTTGGTAATTAGTGACTATAGCCCCCGTACATTTGTACATGTAATTAGTAACTATAGCCCCCGTACATTTGTACACGTAATAAGTGACTGTAGCCCCCATACATTTGTACACGTAATAAGTGACTGTAGCCCCCATACATTTGTACCTGTAATAAGTGACTATAGCTCCCGTACATTTGTACATGTAATTAGTAACTATAGCCCCCGTACATTTGTACACGTAATTAGTAACTATAGCCCCCGTACATTTGTACACGTAATTTGTGACTTTAGCCCCCGTACATTTGTACATGTAATAAGTGACTATAGCCCCCATACATTTGTACATGTAATTAGTAACTATAGCCCCCGTACATTTGTACACGTAATTAGTAACTATAGCCCCCGTACATTTGTACACGTAATTTGTGACTTTAGCCCCCGTACATTTGTACACGTAATAAGTGACTATAGCCCTTGTACATTTGTACATGTAATTAGTAACTATAGCCCCCGTACATTTGTACACGTAATTAGTAACTATAGCCCCCATACATTTGTACACGTAATTTGTTACTTTAGCCCCCGTACATTTGTACATGTAATAAGTGACTATAGCCCCCGTACATTTGTACACGTAATTAGTAACTATAGCCCCCATACATTTGTACACGTAATTAGTAACTATAGCCCCCGTACATTTGTACACGTAATAAGTGACTATAGCCCCCGTACATTTGTACATGTAATAAGTGACTATAGCCCCCGTACATTTGTACACGTAATTAGTAACTATAGCCCCTGTACATTTGTACATGTAATTAGTAACTATAGCCCCCGTACATTTGTACATGTAATTAGTGACTATAGCCCCCATACATTTGTACATGTAATTAGTAACTATGATCATTGTACATGTAGCAAGTAATTATAGTCCTTCCCTTTCACTGCTTTTTGAATGTGTTTGATGTTTTAACAGGAGCTGATAGCGAAAATATTTGTGTCATTCCCTCAGCAGTCTATTTGGATGATGATGGCCATCTCCAAGGTCAGAATTTGATTTCTCTCATTATATATTGCCATGGGTGTATTTTCACTACAGGTTGTTTTTTTTTTCATCATGGACTAAGAATTAGGTTTTTTCTGGACTATAACTTTATACAGCGTGTAAAACCCGTATTGTGAAATCGATCCTGAGATTTTGGTTTGTGGTATGATCTAACTCTGTAGGTTTCATATGATGGACTCTGTAATGCAGTGACTGTACGTGTGTGATAGGCAGATGACCAGATCTGGAAAGATTGATTGATTGTATATTGTTTCACGTCTCGCTCGAGAATATTTCACTCATATGGAGACGTCACTACTGCCGGTGAAAGGCTGCAAAATTTAGGCCTATGCTCGGCACTTAAAGCCATTGAGCAAGGAGGGATCTTTATCGTGCCACACCTGCTGTGACACGGGACCTCGTTTTTGCGGTCTCATCCGAAGGACCGCCCCATTTAGTCGCCTCTTACGACAAGCAAGGGGGTACTGAGGACTTATTCTAACCCGGATCCCCACAGGATAGAGGTCATTTAGAGAGAGTGTAGAGTTCATTATACATAGTGGGATTAATTCTATTAGAAGGCCTCTGAATCTCTTGTTGTAGAGAAGATGTTTGAAATCTTTTATTTGCCTTTCAGTCCTCTTATCCTGTGAGAAAACAGCGATGTCAGGACATATTTGCCACTGTGAAGTAAGTCTGTTGTTTTCAAATTTCATGTACATCTTGGGTTAGTGCCAGTTGTTCAGGTTTCATGTACATATTGGGAGTAGGTAAAGCAGTGCGAGACTTATTTTGTTGAAGAAAATGAAATTTATATATTTATATACATTTTACTTTCATTTCTGTCAGATATTCCTAGCCATTGGATATTCCCAGCTATTAAAATAGTCGTACTATATTTATCAAGATTGTTATGTGCATTGTTCACATTCATGAGGAAATGGCCATCATTTCAATTGGTAAAGTTATCAAAGGTTTAACTTGACAATGATTCTCAAAAATGATTTAAAACAATTTTTTTCCCTTCAGATATGTAGCTTGTATGGAATACAATTTTGTGTCATTTTTAAGAATCAACAGAAAACAAGTTTACAAAATTTCAATGGACATCATTTCATATTGTTTTTATTTTATTTGATGTGCACAGACAAGTTCTATTTGTTTTATTTGATGTGCACAGACAAGTTCTATTTGTTTTGTTTGATGTGCACAGACAAGTTCTATTTGTTTTGTTTAATGTGCACAGACAAGTTCTGTTTGTTTTGTTTGATGTGCACAGACAAGTTCTATTTGACTGAGCTTGTATATTGATTGATGTGGTATTGAATAAAATTCTTTCTCCGTTGTTACAGAATGATTGATCCTAATCAGAACAAGTTTATTCATGTGAGTACTACAAGACTTTTCCATGTGTACCCATCATAGTTTTACAGACACTAAGCATTCACCTTGATCAGTCTGTGTGTCTGTGCATCTGTCCATCAGTCTGTGTGTCTGTCTGTCCATCAGTCAGACCAATCGGTCTGATGGACAGACAGTCCGCTTGTAATTCTTTAGTAACTCGTAAGTTTGAATTTGGCAAATTTTGTAACTCATTAATATGATTTTTATTATGATGCTGCCATTAAAATTGACTGAGAAACCTGTCAGAGATGTGTGTGGTTGATGGTGATCCAGAGAGCAGTGTATGGTTGATGGTGATCTAAAGAGCAGTGTGTGGTTAATGATGATCTAGAGAGCAGTGTGTGGTTGATGGTGATCTAAAGAGCAGTGTGTGGTTGATGGTGATCTGAAGAGCTGTGTGGGGTTCATGATTTTTTTTTTCTGCCTAGGATGCAATGAAGTTGATAGAGAGGTTGTTAGACCTGTGTGAAAAGGGTTTGATGATGTAGAAAGCTGTGTGTGGTTAATGATGATCTAGAGGGCTGTGTGTGGTTGATGGTGATCTAGAAAGCAGTGTATGGTTGATGGTGATCAACTGTGAGTGGTTGATGGTGATCTAGAGAGCTGTGTGTGGTTGATGGTGATCTAGAGAGCAGTGCATTGTTGATGGTGATCTAGAGGGCTGTGTGTGGTTGATGGTGATCTAGAGAGATGTGTGTGGTTGATGGTGATCTAGAGAGCAATGCATTGTTGATGGTGATATAGAGGGCTGCGTGTGGTTAATGATGATCTAGAGGGCTGTGTGTGGTTGATGGTGATCTAGAGAGCAGGGTATGGTTGATAGTGATCTAGAGAGCTGTGTGTGGTTGATGGTGATCTAGAGAGCTGTGTGTGGTTGATGGTGATTTAGAGGGCTGTGTGGTTGATGGTGATCTAGAGAGCAGTGTGTGGTTGATGGTGATTTAGAGAGCAGTGTGTGGTTGATGGTGATCTAGAGAGCAGTGTGTGGTTGATGGTGATCTAGAGAGCAGTGTGTGGTTGATGGTGATCTAAAGAGCTGTGTGGGGTTCATGATTTTTTTTTTCTGCCTAGGATGCCACGAAGTTGACAGAGAGATTGTTAGACCTGTGTGAAAAGGACATCAAGGGGGCTTACACACTGAGTATCACCAACCACTTCAGACCACTTAAACGGCTGCTGGAGGACAAGTATGACATCCTGGCTTTGACATTTATCTTATCAGGGCAGTCTTTGGATATGCTCTTATAACTATCATTTGCTTGCATTGGTATCTGTAATCTCCGTTTCTTACCAGAGACTTTGGACCAATCCTGCTTCCTCTCCAGTCAGCCATGAAGGTGACCCTCCCCAGCACCCCGGGGAGTCACGTAGACCACAACCCTTTCCCCATGGACCCGATATTCCTACAAGGATTTGAGGAGGGGGTAGGTTCACGTTTCATTTTCTGACCCATAGGAACATGGAATGGCTGTCCCATTCTCTTGCAGCAATTTTCTTGTCTATTTTATGTAGGTGATTGAGCTTTTATGTTCACTGTATCTGGGTCCAGTGAAAGGTCCCAATAGAAAATAGACTGTATTTTTCATAAATTGATGTGAAACATATCTAAATTGATAACTTTAAAATCATAGGACATTTTTATGGAGGAATTGTCTTATGTATAAAATTCCTGATTCACCTCATTATCATCCCAATTTGCCACTACAGAAGATTCCTAGTTGAACCCTGACGATAGCCGTTGATAGTAATTGATCCCATGTGAATAGTAATAGTTCACTGTCCATAAATCGAGGCATCTGATTTTACAGTA
The DNA here is from genome assembly GCF_947568905.1 of Ostrea edulis. Classification (NCBI taxonomy): domain Eukaryota; kingdom Metazoa; phylum Mollusca; class Bivalvia; order Ostreida; family Ostreidae; genus Ostrea; species Ostrea edulis. The sequence continues at coordinate 81,573,838 of NC_079168.1, forward strand.
TGAGAAAATTATGTGATTTTCAAATACAAGTTAACTTTTGAAATTTCAAAGTGTAAACTGGCAAGAACCAATATGGAACTTGTTCAGAATTAGATGTGGCAACACAAAACATTTTTATAACAGTTTGATATCAGTTTTTTTCCAATACTAGATTGAAGTCCTGCCATCATTACAACGTCCAAAGAAGATCACAATGAATGGCAGCAATGGGAAAATGTACACCATGTTGTGTAAACCAAAGGTGGGCGGGGTTAAAAATCAGGTCGGAAGTATCGGTGTTTGGTTGAAAATGAAAGAGATAACTTACATTCTCTATGAGAGGACATTTTTCCTGTAGAATTTCAGGAAGACAGTATGAGTTAAACCCATCTCTCACATTTAAGTATGAGTTAAACCCATCTCTTACATTTACGTAAGAATTAAACCCATCTCTCACATTTACGTATGAATTAAACCCATCTCTTACATTTACGTAAGAATTAAACCCATCTCTCACATTTACGTAAGAATTAAACCCATCTCTCACATTTACGTAAGAATTAAACCCATCTCTTACATTTACGTATGAATTAAACCCATCTCTCACATTTACGTAAGAATTAAACCCATCTCTCACATTTACGTATGAATTAAACCCATCTCTTACATTTACGTAAGAATTAAACCCATCGCTCACATTTACGTATGAATTAAACCCATCTCTCACATTTACGTAAGAATTAAACCCATCTCTCACATTTACGTATGAATTAAACCCATCTCTCACATTTACATATGAATTAAACCCATCTCTCACATTTACGTAAGAATTAAACCCATCTCTTACATTTACGTAAGAATTAAACCCATCGCTCACATTTACGTATGAATTAAACCCATCTCTCACATTTACGTAAGAATTAAACCCATCTCTCACATTTACGTATGAATTAAACCCATCTCTCACATTTACATATGAATTAAACCCATCTCTCACATTTACGTAAGAATTAAACCCATCTCTTACATTTACGTATGAATTAAACCCGTCTCTCACATTTACATATGAATTAAACCCATCTCTCACATTTACAGGATGATCTGAGAAAGGATTGCAGACTGATGGAATTCAACGCCTTGGTCAACAAGTTCCTCAGTAAAAATCCTGAAGCAAGGAAACGAGATCTACACATCAGAACTTACGTAACTAATTATTCTGTAGTAGTAATGATTTAATCAAATAACTCCTACCAGTGTTATCGCAATTTACCTTTGAATTAGAACGCTTTGGCCGATATAGTATTGTGTTGTGTGACGACACAATTGAATCTGTTTGTAAAACAATTGCGAAATGCAACAGACAATTGCGAAATGCAACAGAAACTCTCATTGGTCCATATGTATAAGTCCGCCCAAATTCCCTTATACGGGAGTAGTCAGCATTTGAAAACATGACGGCCAGATGCTAGATGGAAAAAAACTTCAAAGGAAGAAAGAGAAAAAGTTGTATTCTTGTGTTGTTGTCTCATAAATTTAATATAAAAAAAATTCCTAAGATATTTTCCTACTATACTTGTGTCCAAACATACCTTCAAATATTTATTAAAGCCCCATATGACCCAAAAACTCGATCACAGCTTTTGATGATTTCGTTCGTAGACGTAGCCAGTCAATTCGAATCCCGGTTCATTTCCATATTGGCACAATAGCGTCTAGATGTGTACTACTACCCAACAAATATTTTAGCTAAATTGTTTAAATAATATACCACCCCAGTCCTATTAAATGATAATTATTCAAATAGCTAAACTCACGGCAGTGAGGCTTTCATTAGTCATGAGCGGCCGCGCTGGCCGGTCTCCATCTAATGGGCTTATGTAGCATTTTCGTTCATATAGAGCTTATTTTACCTTTACAAAAACTGGTACAAAAATGTTTTAATTTCTATTAATGTTGATAATAAATGAAGAGCGAATACATAACTTACAACCGATTTTATGAATAGATACCAATAGCAAGAGTTCGAATTGACCGGCTACCTAACATGGCTACGTCAACATACGAAATCATTTGAAGCTGTGAGTTTTCGGGTGGTGTGTGGCTTTAATGAATATTTGAAGGTATGTTTGGACACAAGTATATAGTAGGAAAATATGTTAAGATTTTTTTATATTGAGTTTATGAGACAGCAACACAAGAATACACCGATTGCAGGCCTCAACCGTCCGCAGCTTTTTGTGACCCGTAAATCGAAGGTTTTCATAAGAGGTGGATCTTTTCAGAGAGCTATATACAGTTCTCCAGCTACACTGAATCCGCTCGAGAAAGTGGGCGGGCTGTAATCGGCCAATGAAAACTCTTGTTGTATTACATCAAACATGTCATTCAAATTGTTCAATCATCTCATTCAATTGTGTCGTCACACAACGCAATACTATATCGGGTAAAGCGTTCTAATTCAAAGGTGAATTGCGATAAAGATAAAATATTTTTCCTACCAGTATTAAAGATAAAATAATGCCTACCAGTATTAGGGATGATACAACTCCTCGCCAAATATTTGTCATTATGATAATTATAAATTAGTGTGTTGAATACATGTATACATGCTGCACTCCAAGTTCAGTAATAATTAAGCTATCACCAGAGATATAATCTTGTACCTTTCAGTCGGTGGTGCCTCTAAATGAGTACTGCGGTCTCTTGGAGTGGGTCAACAACACGTCAGGGCTGAGAAACATCCTGCTCAGGATGTATAAGGAGCGGGGGATCTATTTCACAGGAAAGGAGCTGCAGAGTATGACCCCCAAACAGGAGTCCCCTCTGGAGTATGATTTTTCTCACTGCCATCCAGATTTTTATGTTCCATGAAAAATTTCGGGAAGAATATAGTCGCCATCATGCCTGTCTGTTCATCCAATTGTTCGAGCTCCTATCTCCTAAACCTTTCATCAGAAATTGATATGATTCATCACAAATGTTCCTTGAGATAAGGACTTTTGGACCAAGGTCTTTTTGGAAAGGGAAAGGTCACTCAGAACATATAAATGCTTCATTTCGACAGGGTTTTTTTACATACAAGTTTCCATTTCCTAAACCTTTCATCAGAAATTAATCATAATTAATCACAAATGTTCCTCGAGACAGGGACTTTGAATTAAGGTAATTTTGGAAAGGTCAAGGTCACTTAGAACAATATCTTATATAAGTAAAAAGTTCTTTATTTCAACAGTTTTTGAACAGGTATTGAACATATATCACACAAATAAGTAATAGGCAAATGGCTTTCAGACAGAGGTCACTCAAAGACATTTTGTAAAGGTCAAGGTCACTCAGAACATATACTTTATATATAACAAAAAACTTCATTTTAGCAATATTTCAAGTCATTGATCTTATGGATCAAGGTAATTTTTGGAAAGGTCAAAGTCATTCAGAACATATACCTTATATAAGGAAAATGTGCCTTATTTCAACAGTTTTAGAATGGGTATTGATCATATATCACACAAGTAATTAATAGGAAAATGGCCTTCAGACAAAGGTCACTCGAGGTCATTTTGTAAAGGTCAACGTCACTCAACATATATCTTATGTAGGAAAAAGAAACCTTTGTTTCAACTGTTATTGATCATTGTGTAAGTCATTTGTCATATGAAGTAGTTCATTGGTTAGATGCATTTTGGGGAATATCCATCAGTTTTACTGATATTCTTGTAATGTCAGAACAGAAGTAATCTCATGTCAAAATGAGAACAAGAATGTTACTAGGACTGAGTTGTATGTAGGATCTGTTTTAAAAGGAATGAATGTGACAGACTAGATTTTGTTTTTAGACAGAAGAGGAGGATTTTTAAGGAGAAATTTCTGGCCAAACATCCTCCCATTTTTAAGGAGTGGTTTCTTCAGACTTTCCCGGATCCGACAACGTGGTGAGATTTCTTTGTTTTAAGTATTATTTCAACTGTCGGTGACCTAATTTTGACCCAGTACAAACTGGAATTTTTTTGTGGTTAATGACCTAACATTGACCCAGTACAAAATCAGATTTTTGTGGTTAAATTAACTTAAGCAGATGGTAGATCCATCTGAGGAATAATTTTGAATCTCTGTACTAAAGTTCCAGTTAAGGGTTAAATTTAAATCTCTGTACTAAAATTTCAGTTAAGGGTTAAATCTGAATCTCTGTACTAAAGTTCCAATTAAAGGTTAAATCTGAATCCCTGGACTTTAAGCCCAAACTGGCCCAGTATTTTTCTCCTATGCTCATCAGCTGTCTTCTTTTAAAACAATGCACAGTTGCATGTTTTTATCCTTAAGATGAATATAGGCATTAGTTATTTGGTTATTGCTCAAGTTCAACGTCTACATACATTATCTTGCATAAATACATGCAAGCAATACATTTCTTGTCTCAATCTTTCGCAGCTAAAATAAATAAAAATTGATAACTTGTCCTGGCTATCTAGGTACAATGCACGGCTAGCTTATGCCCGAACATCTGCTGTGATGTGTATGGTGGGCTACATTCTTGGGCTGGGAGATCGCCATGGTGAAAACATCCTGTATGACTCGATGTGTGGGGACTGTATACATGTCGACTTCAACTGCCTGTTTAACAGGGTATGTCAATGTTTAAATCAAGAAGTCAATTTTAATTCTTATACTTATCTTCAAGTCAGTGCATTTTGAAATTTTCTTTCACATTTGTTTCTTGAAGTAGGAATGTGGGTTTTTTTTTAAGGGAGAGACTTTTGATTGGCCGGAAAAGGTTCCATTTCGCTTGACACAAAATTTGGTGGATGCCCTTGTGAGTATAGTGTGTGATTTATGCATATAACATGTAGTATGAATTTCTAAATCTGAATTACGAGTCTAGTTTGCAGACCCCACATATAAAAACCATGATTCAGCAATTCTGTTGATTTGGAGGGAATTTTTATGCCCCCCTTTGAAAAAGAGGGGGCATATTGTTTTGCACTGTCGGTCGGTCGGTCTGTAGACCATGTGTTGTCCGCTCAATATCTTGAGAACCATTCACTTGATGATAATGATATTTCATATGTGGGTTAGTTATGAGTAGAAGAGGATCCCTATTGTTTTTCAGGTCCAAAGGTCAAGGGTCAATCTACTCTGGACATAGGAATATAATGTCCGCTCAATATCTTGAGAACCCTTTGCTTGAAAGACATCAAACTTGGTACACTGGTACATCTTCTTGAGAAAATTACCCCTATTTATTTTGAGGTCACATGTTTAAAGGTCAAGGGTCAAACTGGACATAGGAATATACTGTCCGTTCAATATCTTGAGAACCCTTTGCTTGACAGACATCAAACGTGGTACACTGGTACATCTTCAGGAGAAGACGACCCCTATTGATTTTCAGATCACATGGTCAAAGGTCAAGGATTAAACTGGACATTGGAATATACTGTCTGCTCCATATCTTGAGAACCCTTTGCTTGACAGACATTAAACTTGGTACACTGGTACATCTTCAGGAGAAGATGACACCTATTGATTTTGAGGTCGTGTGGTCAAAGGTCAAGGGTTAAACTGTACATAGGAATATACTGTCTGCTCAATATCTTAAGAACCCTTTGCTTGACAGACATCAAACTTGGTACACTGGTACATCTTCAGGAGAAGATGACTACTAATTATTTTAAGGTCACATGGTCAAAAGTCAAGGGTCAAATTGGACATAGGAATATACTGTCCGTTCAATATCTTTAGAACCCTTTAGTTGACAGACATCAAACTTGGTACACTGGTACATCTTCAGGAGTTGATGACCCCTATTGATTTTTAGGTCACATGGTCAATCCACTCTTGACATAGGAAGATATTGTCTACTCAATATTTTGAATTGATGATACTACTCTCAATTAAATGATGTGTGTGTTTATAACCCTTTTCAATTTTGCACCATGGGGGGCATATGTGTTTTACAAACATCTCTTGTTATTATAGATATGAATGATGTGATGTGTAAATGAAAATTTAAGATTTATGAAAAAACACTATAAACATGGGATACAATAAAGCAAATAAAATTTCTTGGCTGGATTTAAACTAGAGGTGTATGGCTATAGTTATTAAAACTTGGCCACAGTTTTACATGACATTCATCTGGGATAAATAATTTCATTAACCACTATCCCGTGGGGATCCGGGTTAGAATAGGTCCTCAGTACCCCTTGCTTGTTGTAGAAGGCGACTAAATGGGGCGGTTCTTCAGATGAGACCGCAAAAAACCGAGGTCCCGTGTCACAGCAGGTGTGGCACGATAAAGATCCCTCCCTGCTCAAAGGTCATTAGCGCTGAGCATAGGCCAAAATTTTGCAGCCCTTCACCAGCAGTGGTGACGTCTCCATATGAGTGAAATATTCAATCAATCAATCATTTAACCACTAAATTCGCAAGGTTGTAAAAAACTATCCTATCAAATAAAGTCACATGATGTTGTAAAGTGATTGTGTATTCTCTCTCAGGGACCCCTGGGTATGGAGGGAATTTTCCGTAGGTCGTGTGAAGTGACTCTCCGGGTAATGAGAGATCAGATGGACCCCTTAATGAGGTGAGTTTCTAGCTTATCTGACATTTTCTAAATCTTTTGCATTAGTTAATTAAGAGCCACAGGACCATTTTCAACCACAAGAGTTTTATGCAGGTGGAGATGATTAAGGGATTATGAAAATAGGATGTAGTGTTGATGAATTTTCCTTTTAAAGAAACACTGTACCATGTAAGCCATAACTTGCATGAAAACCTCTCTTTATAAAAGGATAATTCAAGCTTGTTCAAAGTTGACTGTCTCTGCAATGTGGCCACTATAGGGATTTAACATACAAGTACATGTAGGAATGTATCGGGATATTTTTAGCTCACCTGAGCTTTCCCTGAGCTTGAAAGCTCAAGTGAGCTTTTCTGATTGCCTGTTGTCCGTCGTCTGTAAACTTTACATTTTCGACTTCTCCAGAAACATTGGGCCAATTATAACCAAACTTGGCCAAAAGCATCCTTGGGTGAAGGGCTTTCAAGTTTGTTCAAATGAAGGGCCATGCTCCATTCAAAGGGGAGATAATCACAAAAATGCAAAAATAGGGTGGGGTCATTTAAAAATCTTCTCAAGAACCACTGGGTCAGAAGAGCTGAAATTTACATGAAAGCTTCCTGACATATTTTGTTTGTTCAAATCATGGCCCCAGGGGTAGGATGGGGCCACAATAGGGGATCAAAGTTTTACATACAAATATATCGGGAAAATCTTTAAAAATCTTCTTCTCAAAAACTACTGGACCAGGAAAGCTGAAATTTACATGCAAGCTTCCTGACATAATGCAGATTCAAGTTTGTTCAAATCATGGCCCCCATAATAAAATCTTCTCAAGAACCATTGGGCCAAAGAAGTTTACATTTACATGAAAGCTTTCTGACATAGTGCAGATTCAAGTTTGTTCAAATCATGACCCCCGGGGTAAGATGAGGCAACAATAGGAGATCAAAGATTTACATACACATATATAGGGAAAATCTTGAAAAATCTTAATAAATAGAGAGAAAAAATCTTTAAAAAAAATTTCTCCTTAAGAACCATTGGGCTAAAGTTTACATTTGCACGAAAGCTTCCTGAGATAGTGCAGATTGAAGTTTGTAAAATTCATGGTCCCCAGGGGTAAGATGGGACCACAGTAGGGGATCAAAATTTTACATACAAATATATAAGGAAAATCATTAAAAATCTTCTGAAAAATCACTGGGCCAGAAAAGTTTACATTTACATGAAAGCTTAATGACATAGTGCACATTCAATTTTGTAAAAATCATGACCCCCGGAAGTAGGTTGGGGCCACAATAGTGATCAAAGTTTTACATGCAAATATATAGGAAAAATCTCTAAATATGAGCCAAGGTGACTCAGGTGAGCGATGTGGCCCATGGGCCTCTTGTTAGATTTAAGTTAGTTTATACCATGACACAGACCCATTACTTGGGCAAGTTCTCAAATGGAAATGAAGTTTTTCATATGAATTATTAGAATAAAATTTTGAATATCTTCTCAAGAACTACAATGGTACAATTTGTCTAAGTAATATGCAGGCATCTTCTTGCAGAGTAGACTGGTTGTGGTAGCTCAGTTGTAGAGCGTTCACTTCATAACCGAGAGGTCGTGAGTTCAAACCCCTCTCATTCTGTGGCCACATCAAACCTAAGACCTAAACATATGTAATGATTGCTCCTTCGCCAAACACTCGGCATATAGAAGTCAGAATAACGGGTCTTTTGGATATGACCGTAAAAAACGGAGGTCTCATGTCGCGGCAGACTTTGGCACGTTAAAGAACCCTCACTGCTATGGACCTGAGTGCTGAACATAGGTCTAAATTTGTGGTACATCACCTACATCTGGTGACATCTCAAAATGAGTGAAAATTCCTCAACGGGGCGTAAAACAAACAATCAATCAATCTTGCGGAGTAGATTTGCATTTGTTCAGTGTTACCATGACTTGAAGGGCAAGGGGATCTAACATTTTACAGGTAAAAATACAGCTGGTCAGGTGAGAGATGTGGCCCATAAGCCTCCTCTGGAAAATTTTCACTGCCATACAGGATTTGTACGTTAAATATAAACCAATTTTTACAAAGAATTGTTTTCCCCTAAATTGTAACCTTGCTTTACAGTGTATTACGAACTTTTATCCATGACCCACTAGTGGAATGGAGAAAGAAATCCAAAACACAGAAGATTAATCCAGTCGAAACCGAGTTAGCACAGGGGGAGATTCACAATGACCAGGTAAATTACCTTAATACTTAATCAGCTCACATGGACAAGGTAAATTACCTTAATACTTAATCAGCTCACATGGACCAGGTAAATTACCTTAATACTTAATCAGCTCACATTGACCAGGTAAATTACCTCATTAATTAGTCACCTCTTGGGGGAGGGGGTCACATTGACCAAATGAATTACCTCAATAATTAGACAGCTCTTGGGGGAGGGGGTCACATTGACCAAATGAATTACCTCAATAATTAGACAGCTCTTGGGGGAAGGGGTCACATTGACCAAATGAATTACCTCAATAATTAGACAGCTCTTGGGGAAAGGTCACATTAACAAGGTACATGTATATTTTAGACGGCTAAAGGGGGGGGGGGGGGGGGGGGGGGTCACATGACCAGGTAGATGCATGTTGTTTCACTTTGAGAAACATTTTCAAGGAGTCAACTTTACCCAAAATTAATCTGTGGTTTCATACAACTGTTTGATCACAAAGAGGCTTCAATGAAAGGAAGTTGTCCTAGTTTTTCATTACCATCCACTGTATTATAAATGCTTCATCTAACCCTCTTCAATTGCCAATATTTTTAGGCCTTGGTCCACGTACAGAACATCGAATCCCGTTTAAAGGGGATCAGGCGCGGCACCATACAGAAACCTAGAAGTGCAGCTTTATCAGTGGAGGGACACGTCAATTACTTATTACAGGTAAGACATTAAGGAGGCTCTCATTGGAGGGACATTCTAATTACAGGTAGGCCATTAAAGAGGCTCTCATTAGAGGACATGCTAATTGCCTATTTCAGGTAGTTAACATTATGGTAGTTCTCTCATTAGAGGGACATCCTAATTACAGGTAGGACATTAAGGTTGTGCTCTCATTAGAGGACACACTAATTACCTATTATTATCCTTCAGAATAGTACAGTCAATTTCTTTGGTCGAGAGCTGGTCACGTGAAGGGAGATAATTTGTGATGTCTCCATCACGTGCAGGGTGACAACTGTTGTCTCCCTTTAGAAGATAAATTTTAATGGCACAAGTGAAATAGCTCTATCAAGAATCAATTAAAAATATGCGGGATCGTTAATCAATAAATTTTAATTGTGATTTCAGTATCAACATAAACGGTCACAAATAACAAATGAGAAGAAAAATTTTCCCATTCTTATTTCACTAAATGTTTACAGTCTTGTTTTGAATCAGCTATGGAATGTTTACGCTTGACATTATGTTTTTGTTTCATTCTACTGTGACATCACAATCAAAAGTATTCACTTGTTTAACTTTCTCAAACCTCAGTGTTTTACTTTCTTTAACATACAGCTAATAAATGTATGACATTTGAGTGTAAAACAAAATATTGCATGTAGTTGAGGGTAACATTGTTTCACCCCTCGAAAACCATTGAAAATTTATCAGAATTTTCTGCAGAAAAAGTTGTTACGTATTTTGTTGACGTTTTAATTTGAAAAAAATTGTATGGTACAAGTCAATAAATGCTCGAGTTTTTAACGTTCAGATTCTTCAGGATTATAAAACTATTATGGACTGTTTAGCAGAGAGACATCACAAATTATGAGGTCTGAGTAGGGTTATTACCCTTGGGCACATAGGTGCCCTCAGTTGATAACCCTACTAAGACCTGATAATTATACCCCCCCCCCCCCCCCCCCCCCCCCACAACAAGTTGGGGGGGGGGGGGGTATACTGGAATCGGGTTGTCCGTCTGTCTGTAGACGCAATGGTTTCCGGGCTCTAAAGCATTATCCTTTCCACCTACCGTCACCATATCATACATATGGACTACCCATGGGATGAAGATGTTCCCTATTGATTTTGGGGTCAAAAGGTCAAAGGTCAAGCGCACTGGACATCGAAGTAGCAATATGGTTTCCGGGCTCTAAAGCGTTATCCTTTCCACCTACAGTCACCATATCATACATATGGACTACCCATGGGATGAAGATGTTCCCTATCGATTTTGGGGTCAAAGGTCACGCGCACTGGACATCGAAGTAGCAATATGGTTTCTGGGCTCTAAAGCGTTATCCTTTCCACCTACAGTCACCATATCATACATGTGGACTACCCATGGGATGAAGATGTTCCCTATCGATTTTGGGGTCAAAAGGTCAAAGGTCATGCGCACTTGACATCGAAGTAGCAATATGGTTCAGTTTGTCATGCCATTTGTTTTTTATACTCAGAAAAGAGGTAGTTTATACCTATTACCAACACCCTTTGGGAGATTGGGGTAAGCGGGGGGTATTCTTAGTGAGCATTGCTCACAGTACCTCTTGTTTGTGATGTCTCCTGCTAATCAGTCCATAATTGTATATTACAGGTAGGACATTAAGGTGGCTCTCATTAGATGCTCATGCTGATTACCTATTACATACATTACCATTTTAAATTTTGTTTGAAAATGCTTAAATCATGTATGTAATTTAAGATTTTATCCTTTCTCATAAAATGCTCAGTCTTCAGCATTTCATTGTTTTGTACAGGAGGCCACCAGTATTGACAATCTCTGTCAGATGTACGTTGGATGGGCTGCCTACTTGTGATGAAAGGCCTGGCCGAATACTCAATAGTGCACCTCATTATTCTCTCAGATGTCACCATTTCTGTGGGAACAAAAAATGTATATGTACCCATGGGTGTGTAGTGATTGTTACAATCAGGATTTGGAGAAGGAAAAATCATTTTCTCATCATATTTTTACAATGTCTTGTATGTACTAAAGTTGATGATGCAGAAAATAAATAGAAAACATATACATAGATTGTTAACAGAGAAATTTTATTGCAATTGTGTTTTATGTATGTAGTTAATAAAGAATGCATACAAGCATGTATTATTGTTTTTGTTAAATTTTCAAAATACATATACATTGTAATATCCTTTATTTATACAGGATTGCAGCATTAGTTGTATAAACTAGTTTACATTGTGGTCCTGTCTATAACATATAATATATGTACATGAAAGTATGAATTATGACACTTCATGTCACCATACTTCATGAAGTATATCGGCTGTTGGAATTCCAAGCCATTAAAATAGACAAGCGATATTTATCTTCTGTATTCATACACACATTTTATTTTACAACCGCATCACATTCATAAGGAAATATCCATCATTACAATTTGTAAGCCAAGGCAAAAACATTGAAAATGTAAAAATTCAATGAATATAGATTTATGGTTCGGTTTTTTTAAAATACATGTAAATGGTTTACATACCAGTCCCTGAGAAACGGACCTAGAATTGTCTACATTTCAATCATCTGTAAGATGACTATTAACTTGTAAAGAGCAAAACTTTTTCTATTGGACTGCTTGACTACTCTACAATAAGCCCAAGAATTTCACAATCTTGAGGCCTGATGTATGAAAATGAAATAATCCTAGTTATAATTTTATCCTGGTTCACTGGTTGGACAAAACACGTTCATTCTGTAAATATAATGGGAACTGCTATTGGGCAATGTTAAAGTCAGCAAGAGTTGTCCCCCTTATCATTAGGACACGGTTTCTGCTAGCTTGATCTCTGGACAGGTCATGTCTTTGGTCCAGAGGACAAACGGGAATCCCTGGTAAAGCTTATGGGTCATTGGGTCTCTCCAGGACCGGACCGTGGAACAAGCTCCGTAATTACCCTGGTAATAGATTGAGATCATTAAATGCAGTATGATATAATGGCTCCTGCAGATTCCTCTTCATTCTCTCTACTGTGTCGCTATACTACCTTGGTGTCTGTGGCAATGACAGCGACTTCCATATCACTGTTTCGGCTGTGGATATTTCTGATGACTTCCTCACAGGCGTCCTGGGGGATCTTTCCCTGAAATTACAAAAAAACTGATTCCATGTCATTTTTAATGTGACAGGCTTATATATCAGAAAGACTTGTATTTTGCTTATATGTAGGCCTATGGTTCATTACAAACTAGAAAGCAAATTTATCTCTGGTAAACAATGTAAGTAACAGGTGGAGATGCGTGGCCTTGCTATGTATGAATTTGAATATACAGTTTGTTACCTGAGAGATGAGGTGCACAATGTGAAAGGATGGACAGAATTTTAATATCTCATCCCCGTCACCGCTACAGCAGGCGCCGCCATGGGCGTCTGGAAAAAACGGCGCATTAATGTTCCAGTCGCCCGTGTACATGTTTAGAGGGAGCAATCGGATTTATAGATTAAGTAAGTCTTGGTTTACGATTGTTATTGATTTAATGATGAATTTTAAAAGAACATGCTACTTAACGCACTTGCGTACAGCCCTCCTCCCGGGAGCGCGCTGTCACCGACCCTTCCAGGATGTTTACGGGGGGCACCGCTGGTCGACACACCTGAAAATTTAATACAGTGACGAAATTAACAAATAATTACAACATTTAATGTAAAGTTCCTATGATACAGTATTATATGTGGCTTTACCAACAGCAATGTCCCCTCCGTGCTGTCCCACAGCAATCAAACCCAGAGTGTCGTGCCCTATAGGATTGTTTTCCTGAAATATTGCAACGCAGCTGTCAAAATCATCTTTGCTGATTCGCTACTCTGCAAATGCGTTTAGCAGATCAGAACCCTTGGTTATGGCAAAGATGGTTAGGAAACATGGATATATATACTGGAGATTTTTTTCCGGGGCTATATTTGTATTTACTGTATGAAAATGCATACTGTTATACTTTGACAGGGCGTCTTGTCAACACGAAACCCGTGCTCTAACGCGAAGCGCCCCGCCCCCTCCCCTGTCAACATACTGTGGGGACTCCGCTCCATCACAGCCCTCGCCACCGACACGGCATCCGGTATCCTGGTCAGAAAATAAAATTATATATATCGATTATCGGAAACTTATTTATTATTAATAATGTATAACATTCAGTAACGTTAGCATCTAACTATGTCACGTTACAAAGGGGGGAAATGGGACTGTGAAATCGGAGTTCAAACCCTTACTTACTTTATACCTACCCTCTAAGAGCTGTGACGGCACCAAACTTTAATGTTTGTCCCTCCATCACTGCTGCGTCATACTCGCGGTACCCGGCAGAGTTTGGGGGTCCGCCCCTCCCGACGATGCATGGTCCATACTTTTCGTTACACTCTATATCTAGATAAAGAATCGGCATATTTCACTACTAGTAGTGTTCAGACTGAATCCCGGTACAATATATTGATGAAGGTGTGTGTGTGATCCCCCCCCCCCTTCTCAGAATTTCAACCCCAAGATTAAATTTGTCTTCAACTACTTGCAATACATAACATGTATATTACAAAATCATATTCCTATATGCATGTAGCATCGGGGAATGCTCTCTCCACACAAAAATACGTTGATATAAATGTCATAAGCGGAACATAAAGTTTCTCCTTGCCGCAGCCCCCGGGCCATGTCTCTGTAGATCATGTTCTATGATTTCGGCAATCATTACCTTGTTCCTCTATCCACCAGGACAGCAAAAGGAAGTTTTATTCTGTCTGTCTGCACGCGAGATTTACTGAAGTTTCTTCATAGCGGAAATTGTGTTTTAAAAAACTAAACAAAAAAGAAAAAAACTGGAACTGTGGTTTCATGGGAAATTGAGAAAAAACAAAGAATGGTAAGTCGTATATTATAAAACATTTTTGCAATAAGGAATTTGGTGACAGGCGTTATAAAACAGGACCTGGTGTAAAAATGATGTATATAGGATCTTTAACACGGTTATCTGAAGACAGGAGTCTGCATACATACAATAGAAGACATGTTTCCAAAATAGTATTTGGGTTAGATGTATTTCAATGCGAGACATAAAACAAAATAAATATTTTTTACATACATCTGTCAATGAATATTTCACGATGAAATAGAATCAATAGATCGCGAGAAGAAAAATATGAGAGCACTCGATTTTCTTATCTAGTTATAATTAAAACCACAGCAAAGTTACTCTTTTGAAAAAAAAAATCCAGGTTGAAATTCACTAGGGGAGGTGGTATCAATTCGGACTTATGTTATTCATTAATATATATAACGCGGGTCAACCGGGTTCAATCAACGGTGGCCAGGTAGCTCAGTTGGTATCCAGCACCTGACTAAAGATTCAAGGTTCGAATCCCGGCCTGGTCGGTTGCATTTTATCCCTTCCTGTTACATTTGGTGTCGTAGACCAGGCCCTGGAAATGACAGATGAAAATGCCTGGGCCAGGGGATAAAGATCCTGGGTTGGTGTCTACAGGTGTGAAGACATCAAATACGGAGGGAGGAATGTACATAGCGGTCAGCCGGGTTCGATCGGCGCCGGTGGTCAGCTAGATAGCTCAGTTGGTAGAGCACCTGAATATAGATTCAGAGTGCCCGGGTTCAAATCCCGGTCTGGTCTGTTGAATTGTCTACCTTCCTCTGTTCATAACACAGGCACTTGTTTCATACATGAGTCCCCCCCCCCCCCCCCCCCCCCCCCCTCCCCTCCTTAATAATACCACTATTAAGGAGGGGGGACTCATGTATGAAACAAGTGCCTGTGGTTCATAAGTAAACTCGTTTGGGCCTTGTCCTTCTCCCTCGCTTAAAATATTTGGATCCGCGCATGGTCTGATGAAAGGCGGGCGCGCGGAATACGATGAAAACAACGCGTCGACGGCCTAGACTATTTGTAAAATGATAATACTTGTTGGAGTTGAAATTAGGTTTTCATGTCATAATAAATAATCAGCGAGTGTACAAAAAAGCATGCACTGAATGATGAAATCGAACGGCCCGTGCCGTGGAGAAAAGTTTATCGCACGCGACTGTTCTTGGACAAACTGCACATGACCACGTGGTTTACCGTTTATAGTCTTTTCTACTGCACCAAGACAACTTTCCTGGCTCCTGTATAATTTTTGTTTTTCTCTGATTGCATCAAAACAAAAGCTCCAAGTCCCCACAACTAAATCCATGAATGCGAAAAACCGGAAATTCAAGAGTTGCCTTCTCCGAATCTAATTTTCGAAACCGGAAATGCTGAAAACAAATAAGAGATGGATCGAAGGCGAAGTTAGTTGTTGACAGATGTCACCGTGAGGTTCGGGAGGTTGGTAAATATATCTTTAACGGTGACTCCTTTTGATCACAGCGAAATGTACTGACAGCCTTATAGAGGTTGAAACAACTACCATTTCCTTGTGAAGTCGCGCATTAACCCCCCCCCCCCTTGTATTAGTTGTAATTTGTGAAGCTGGCTACTGCATTACCAGTACGTAGTCTTCTAGTCTTATTTTGGAAGGACAAACTATCAAACCAGAATCATTTTATACGTATCAGCAGCTCCGGTAGTCGGACGTCTTTACTTCCATTATTATATATATGTATAATGGTCTGACATGTTAAACCATGTTATCCCATTAATTAACAAAGCCATGAAATTAAGTTAGTAACAGTACTCTATATGGGAATTTTGACTCTGTTTATCTGACTTTGTTTTATTTTAGATTTACTCCGAAACGATTTTGTAGATTTTTTAAATTAACCTGTTTCAGGAGTGGTCTAAAAAAAATTCCTGAGACAGTAGACAAAAGGTAATTCATCCTTTTTGGTGAAAAAATGTAATTCCCATTCCCTTCTACTATTGTTAGCCAGAGAGTTTATTATATTGGAACTTTCAGTATTCTATATTATGATATTCATTTTGGCCATCTTTGCTGTTAACTTATTTATTACATCACTTAAATTGGCAAAATATTGATTAAGGGAATTCATTTGTGAATTCAACTGTTTTATTTTTTCAATAATGTATTATTCTTTTTTTTATCATTCCTTTACTGTTGGGATTTTTAGTTACAAGTAGAAAGCTGTATATTTTTACAGAATTTTTTTTTTTTTCAACAACCAAATGTCACAGAAGCAAAACAGATTTTAAAAAAAGATTATCTTTGCAGAAAGAATGTACATATAATGTCAAAGGACTTTTCAAATGACACACTGGGATTGCTCTACAACACATTGGGATGTATCTGAACCTCATGTCAAAAATTTAAATATGCTTTCGGTAATGCATTTAAAAACATGAAAATTGTCTATCTTGCATATATCAATAATCAAGATAGGGCCTCCTTAAAATTTGTCAGTGCGAAAATCTGATGTTCATACCTATATGTGCGACATGCTGTAACAGTCTTAGATTCAATCTAAGATTAGCCTCCAAAATACAGGATATTGAAGGTCTTTTCATAGAAATTTTTTATCAACATTTTTCGACATATGAAGCAAGGAAAACAGCCATTTTCAACCCCAAGTTTTACATTGAAATTTGATAGCAAGGACAGTTTTACTTTATTGTTTCCATTCAATGTGATCATAAAATGTGTATCTTTTATATTTTTAAATATTGAAATATTTTTAAATATTTTCATTTTGACTCATGTATCTCATAATTCAAGTATATAAGTATATTTTCAAAAGAGTGATTTATTCATCACATCTTGGTAGTGAAATTTAGTAAATATATGTCATTATTATTCTCTGAAGAGAAAAAAGTATTAGAAGGGGGAGGGGGGCAAAGAAAACCCCAAACTGTGTTCAGGGTCATCACTACCCCCCAGAGTATGACCGAATATCAGACCCATTCCCAATGACAAAAACTGACACATTTTTCCAATGTTGCCAATTTTATGAGCAAAATTTCCCAAATGCAATTAAAAGTTGAAAATATACTGTACAATATAAACTGGTGAGGTAAAATTGATTAATAGAGTCAAGAACTGAATGAATATAAATGCTAAAATATGAATGCTTAAATGATTGTTTTGTTATTGTTTTAAACTTATTTGGATGGAAAAGACAATAAACCCAATTGTCCCAATTTATCCAAAAATAACAATGATTTTCCTATTGAAAAGGGACACGGTCCCTGTCAAAAGGTGCTGTGATGACCCTGGTATTTGATTTTAATTTATTACCAGTCATTAGTATGTGTGACCATCATTGACTTTCACCTGTACTCAGCCATGATATAATGCATATCAGAGATTGTAGAAAATATTGGAAATAAACTGTAATAATTATTGTGTATCAGTTCAATAGTCCAGCATCTAATTTTGCTAGTTAGTCAGCAGCATAGTAATAGCTAGGCTGTCTTGTATTTTTAACATTGAATCAATACAGGAGGCCAGAGGTACGTGTCAGTGGAAGAAGAAAGGTAGATTTAGGCAACTAAATTTATTAAAATCTTTACAATTCATTTAAAAGTAGCATACGGTACTTTTAAAGCAATTACGGTATTTACTGTAAAATAACAGCCAGACAATGAACAAACACAAACCTCTAATCTGATCTCAAAATAACAAGGGACTCAGTTTTCTTTAGAACCGGCTTATTTTTTGTCATTTTCAGTTTTGGTCATAATGAGGGGATTTAGGAGATTTTCTACTCATAATGAGAGACATTTTTTGAATGCATGATTCCAGGAGCCTAGCAGCTGATTTGAGAGATATCGCATGTATGCATACCTTTCATGTATTTTTCAAAGCTAAAAATCTTTGGTAAATTTATATAACTTTTCAGTTACATTGGATGTGGACACCTTCAGGAGCATTCATGACTGTAGAATTCTCATGATTTACTTCTGGAGCATTCATGACTGTAGAATTCTCATGATTTACTTCTGGAGCATTCATGACTGTAGAATTCTCATGATTTACTTCTGGAGCATTCATGACTGTAGAATTCTCATGATTTACTTCTGGAGCATTCATGACTGTAGAATTCTCATGATTTACTTCTGGAGCATTCATGACTGTAGAATTCTCATGATTTACTTCTGGAGCATTCATGACTGTAGAATTCTCATGATTTACTTCTGGAGCATTCATGACTGTAGAATTCTTATGATTTACTTCTGGAGCATTCATGACTGTAGAATTCTCATGATTTACTTCTGGAGCATTCATGACTGTAGAATTCTCATGATTTACTTCTGGAGCATTCATGACTGTAGAATTCTTATGATTTACTTCTGGAGCATTCATGACTGTAGAATTCTCATGATTTATTTCTGGAGCATTCATGACTGTAGAATTCTTATGATTTACTTCTGGAGCATTCATGACTGTAGAATTCTCATGATTTACTTCTGGAGCATTCATGACTGTAGAATTCTTATGATTTACTTCTGGAGCATTCATGACTGTAGAATTCTCATGATTTACTTCTGGAGCATTCATGACTGTAGAATTCTTATGATTTACTTCTGGAGCATTCATGACTGTAGAATTCTCATGATTTACTTCTGGAGCATTCCTTATGATTTACTTCTGAAGCATTCATGACTGTAGAATTCTCATGATTTACTTCTGGAGCATTCCTTATGATTTACTTCTGGAGCATTCATGACTGTAGAATTCTCATGATTTACTTCTGGAGCATTCCTTATGATTTACTTCTGGAGCATTCATGACTGTAGAATTCTCATGATTTACTTCTGGAGCATTCATGACTGTAGAATTCTCATGATTTACTTCTGGAGCATTCATGACTGTAGAATTCTCATGATTTACTTCTGGAGCATTCATGACTGTAGAATTCTCATGATTTACTTCTGGAGCATTCATGACTGTAGAATTCTCATGATTTACTTCTTTGACAATGGAAGTGTCCACCCTGTGCCTTAGTGATAGACATGTCAAACCATCAGAGTTCCATTTAGTTGTAAAAAAAAAAATGTTTGCATGTATACATTTCTACACTTGACAAAAAGAACAATCAAATGATTGATAAGGAATCTTGTGAGCAAAACATTGGTTCTGTATGATGTATCATTAATTAATGTTTTATCGTAATGTTACGAAAACTCGATAAAATCCAGCCAAGTCTTGCATTGTCTCACACATCAATATCCGATATCTGTCCATAAGAACTGACTGACCCACGTATCTATTATGTTTTAGATGTGAACTATGTGTAGAGGTGAGAAATAACGACAGGATTGACATTCTTTATACTGTTAACCATTGATTGGCCAGTGCTTATTCATATTTTATAAATGCCATAGCAAGACACCCGCACACTCGCTTAGCCTGTAAATTAAGAGATAAATGGTGAGGTATGTCAATTGTCATTAATAATAATGTTTATCTCAAGTATGTTAAATATATCTTAAATTACCAATTAATAGCAACAAAGTACATGTTAAATTGATGGTACTCACTTGTAACCCATGGCAGACAAGGGCAGAGATTATTTTACAAAAAAAAAAAATGGGCCAGGATCTATCTGTCTGGAGTCCCTTTAGGTGTAATATTTCTTCTTTACACCCTACTTTTTTGAATCATGAATAATTTTTTGAATATATTAAGTAATTTAAACAAATTCTTTGAATCATGTTTATGATCAGTGTTTAACCTGATATGATTTCAAACGTACAGGCATAAATCACCGTATAACATTCTGAACTTTCCGTGTCATGCGATGTGCATTATTCATTTTTGATAGATTGACGTGTGAAAGGAAACTATCCTATTGTTTCCTGTATAACATCAACACCTCAAGTGTTGTCATTTAATAATCGAGGTAATAATTATATACCTGTGGACTAGGACATAATTAATGACCGTCGAACTGGACAGGAGCGTGAACAAAATCTGCTGTACTAGTCGAGAGAGAGAGAAAAAAATCTGCTGTCATCATTCACTGGCCATTCAGAGGTGTCCACCTATGTCCATTTGTACTGGTTCGGTTTTGGACGATATTCACGAGAATTGACAGAGACACATTATCTGTAATTTATATTCATAGATCTGGCAGAAAGAATTTGTTTGATTGCGTCAGGTGTGCAATATTTGTGTATCTGAGGTATAGATTGCATGTTTCTTATCTTTATAAGTGGAGTTTTGAACTCTGGGGGTGTTGTAGATGTGTACAAAATGCTTCTCTGAGGCCTAACAAGTGTGATTTTATGAAATGTATATCAAGAATGTGATTTAAAGTTATAAATTTTGCAAAACTCGATTATTTCTTTTGTAGTAAGTGAGGCTCTGCTGAAGATGTTCTCATGATTGGAGCCCATGTGTTGCCCTTGACCTCAAGTTATCATGACACTGTATCATAAAGTGACCTTGACCCTAGTGGTCTGGATTTTATTTGTGTGTTCTGTTGTGAAATCACAAACTCTGACACAAAAATTGGATTTATTAATGAAAAATGCCTCTGTTACTCAGGTAAACAGCTTTGGATATATATAAGAAAAGTGAATCCACTCAATTCAGAGTCACATGTATTTGTTAAATCTCATATTAAAGGCAATTTGAAAGCAGTAATGGTAGATTTTCATTTGATAGATCTCTCTCATTTTATTATATAATGATAGTAGCAGGCATTGTCAAAATGTGAATGTTCTGTGTAGGGGTTTTCACATCTAATAGTATATACTATATATTTGTTTATACATTGTATGTTTGTATTAAAATGACAACTTTTATTCAGAATGATGAGTACCTGTGCAGTAGTTATAAACTACCCGTCTCTGACCAGTATATTGGTAAGTGTTTTGATTTATTGACCAGTATATTGGTAAGTGTTTTGATTTATTGACCAGTATATTGGTAAGTGTTCTGATTTATTGACCAGTATATTGGTAAGTGTTCTGATTTATTGACCAGTATATTGGGTAAGTGTTCGTTTCATATGCACAAATCAGTATTCATTCACAAATTCAATATGTTGGGGGTTTTTTTCTTTAAGTTTAGAGGGCGATAAATTGGCAGGGGGTATACAAGCTGTTAATGTTATTTCCTTCCCCTTTTGAAATGAATTTGGTAGCTGACAATAATTTAACGTGGTCACTTACATGTTATAATTTGTAGTTATAAAAGTGTAAGTGGTTGTTGTACACAAATGTACTGTTATTTAAAACTGCCAGAGGAAGAACAGGTTAGTTCTGATGAGATGTCAGGGCTGGGAACTGGTACCTGTGTTTGTCACACTGGCCCAGTTTGGATGGAACTAACTATAAACACTTTTACAGAATTGTGAAATGAACACATTCCCTGGATACCTAGATACTAGGAAATTTTGTTGGCCTGTGTATAAAGGAATTAGAGAAAACAAAGGAATTGAACGTAATCAAGACAGTGAGATGGTGATTTGTGGCCTTAACTCTGAGAACAGATAGGAACATTATTTCAATTTATCATCAAAGATTTCAAATATGTTTAATGCCCCCTTTAAATTAAAGAAGAGGTAGTTTATGGCACCTGCCCATTGGTAGGTCAATCTGTCAATAAACCAAGTGTTGTCCACTCAATATCCTTAGAACTCTTCAGATTGACAATCACATACTGTGATACATCAGACTTCATACACAAGTTGGCTATGACTAGTAGATGACCACTATCAGATTTTCAGGTCAAAAGGTTAAAGGTCATGGGGTTTTCTAACTTGCATATGTAGCGGTCAGCCGGATTTGATCACCAGTGGCCAGATAGCTCAGTTGGTAGAGCACCTGACTAGAGACACTGGGCCCAGGTTCGAATCCCGGTCTGGTCCGTTTCATTTTCTCTTTGGTGCCGTAGACCAGCCCCTGGAGCTGACAGGTGAAAATTCCTGCCAGGGGATTAAGATCCTTGGTTGATGTCTTCAGGTGTGAAGACATTTAAGGAGGGAGGAATGTAGTGGTCAATCAGGTTCAATCGCCGGTGGCCAGATAGCTCAGTTGGTAGAGTGCCTGACTAGAGAATTCAGGGGGCCCGGGTTCGAATCCTGGTCTGGTTCGTTGCATTTTCTCCCTTCCTGTTACATTTGGTGCCGTAGACCTGCCCCTGAATCTAACAGGTGAAAATGCCAGCCAGGGGATAAAGATCCTGGGTTGATGTCTTCAGGTGTGAAGACATTTAAGGAGGGAGGAATATAGCAGTCGGCCGGATTCAATCGCTGGTGGCCAGATAGCTCAGTTGGTGGAGCACTTGACTAGAGAATCAGGGGGCCCGGGTTCAAATCCTGATCTGGTCCGTTGCATTTTCTCCCTTCCTGTTACACATATATAGCAATTGAACTAGAGAACCCTCTGTCCACTGGTCATAGAACTTCATAGGCTGGGGTTGGTCATGTCTATTAGATACGCTATTAATTTTTAGGTCCAAAGGTCATGGGGCCCTTTTAACATGCATACAGTAGTTGTCCAATTAATAACTAGAGAACTCTTCATTCAATGGCCATTAAACTTCATCAGCAGGTTTGTCATAGCTAAGAATTTTCAGGGCAAAGGGTCAAAGGTCACAGGGGTTTTTTTTCTTCATTTATATTTATAGCAATGACTGTTTGACGAATAACTCGAGAACCTTTCTCTAAGTAGTCATCAAACTTCATTTATTGATTTGATATCACTTGTAGATTACCTTTTAAAAAAGAAGTCACTGTCGTCTAAACAGGAATTTTGATTTTGGGGAAGAGAGAAATACATTTTACAAACATGTCTTGTTTAAGGATGCATGTACTATTCTAGAATCTATATATTAACATGACATGTATATAAATGATCATTAAGGTGGTGTACTACATCATCATAATGGCTGACTTCCTAAATAAAACATGAATGAAAATATGAATATCTGCAATATTTGTGTATTCCTTTTAAATTTGATTGCTTAGCTGGGTAGTTCAGTTGATTGCTGATCTGTTTATTGCAGTTTCGAGTCCAGCAGGGTTTTAAAAAAATTCAATTACTTTCAACTAAAACTGCATTTGTGACTAAATAAAGTAAATTTGAAAGTTTTTAATTCAAAAATATTATTGTATATATCCTCCATATTTTATCCATATCAAATTTCTCTGGTTTATTATTCCTCCTTAAATGCACAAACATTAATAATTTGTTCTCGTTTTATCAATAACTTGTTTTTATTCATCGTTACAGATAATGCTCACAAATCATGACCGTATTTATTACTGTACTAATCTATTGCTCCTGTCATTATTCATTATTATGCAGTAGTTATTTTTGAACACTGGTGATGTAAATGATCTATAGAGTTACTTCTACTTTCAATTCTTGCTAAATGGGAATTGTGGGTTGTTGTTTTTTCATCTGTGATTTTTTTATTGGAGGGTAGGTTGGTGGGTATTTTGTATTGCATAATCAGATGATTACTGATACTCAAAAGAAAACTTGGGTAACATGTCAACACCATATATATGTAAACTCATTAATCTAAAGAAAGGATATTCACCCAAATAAAAATACTTTAACAATTAGCAGGATAAAATATTTGTATATGGTTACATTGACAGTGTATTCCAAAACTTAGCCCCTGTTTTGTATGAGACACCCCCTCCGGTTCTATTTCCCCTTTCCCGCATTCCAAAACTTAGCCCCTGTTTTGTGTGAGCTCTTGTCTTTAGTCCCATTTTTCTTTTCCTTTATTTCAAAGCTTAGCCCCTGTTTTGTATATGAGACCTGTTCTTTGTATGAGATGATGCATTAAATTCTATCCTTAGCATTATTTTATACAGTGGAGTTTAACACTTGATGTGTACAGTAGGGGTGAATCATTATATCGATATATCGAAATGTACCGGTATACGTCTATCCAGCGATATACGATATGGTGTTTCAACGATACGATACGATATAATGTCGGGTTTAAAAATAGCCCTTTTAATAGTCGGGATGGAAGTTCATAATTTAAAAATGGCTTCTAACAGGAACACGATTCCTCAGACTTTACATTGTGACATTGGAGATTTCTCAGACTTTAATCCTTGCTTTTACATTGTGACACATCGGGGATTCCTCAGACTTTAATCCCCACTTTTACATTGTGACATTGGAGTTTCCTCAGACTTTAATTGTCATTGTTTGTTTTGTTATGAAATAAAAGATATTAATTAAACCACTTCATTTTTTTTATTTTGATATTTTACTACAGAAAATGCTTAACTACATTGTAAATCCAATATATCGGATATCGCATCAGAAAATATTGTATCGTATCGTATCGGGAAATCTTGAGCAATACACACCCCTAGTGTACAGTGGGGTTTAACACTTGATGTGTACAGTGGGGTTTAACACTTGATAATTCCAATGTTATTTATTACAATTGTTTTGATTGGACAAAAATAAAGCTGAACAAGAGTTTATACATCAATAAACCCGAAAATGCGATGTATTCATACACGCCTGAAAACAAATAACATAGTGCGGGGAAACTATTCAAATTTTTGCAATTGTTAAAGGGACTGGTTCAGGATTTTTGATAGAAATATTTTTTATTTTTGATGTTAAACATTGGATATATAACTCATTTAATGTTGACAGCCAAGATTTTGACCTTCTGAATGCATGAATGAAAGCAATATTTTAGCCTTAAATATGTGTTATGTAAACAAAGACTCGAGTCTTTTTATGTAAACAAACAAACAAGTGAAATATTGATTTTGTAATATAATGCATCTTAATTTTGCATAGTCACAAATTTTAACTTTTAGATGACACTTTTCACCCCAAAAATGCTTGAAACATGAAAGATATAATAATACTTAGATCGATATCCATTTCTTTTGAAAATTCCGTAAACAATAACATATCGCAATCTTTGTTTACAAAACAAATAATAAACTCTCTAAAATGAGCTTCTGTGATGATGTATAACCTTAATTTTCATGTGAAATCTTTCAAACATATTAGACAGTAGATTTTGATCATTAAAAGTGAAAAACAAAATTTTGGGTAAAATCGTGAATCAGTCCCTTTAATAAAGTGAATGAATTGGAATTATAAGAATCAAACATTCTTTTTGAAGAATCTATCAATGTGTAAACTCCGGACATTTTACTCACAAACTTAACATAAAAGTGCTTTGCACTTTTATTCAGTTTGTGAGTAAAATGTCCAGAGTTTACACATCGATAAATTCTTCAAAAAGAATGTTTAATCCTATAATACATACAGTGGGGTTTAACACTTGATACATACAGTGGGGTTTAACACTTGATGTGTACAGTGGGGTTTGACACTTGATGTGTACAGTGGGGTTTAACACTTGGTGTTGTACAGTGGGGTTTAACACTTGGTGTGTACAGTGGGGTTTAACACTTGGTGTGTACAGTGGGGTTTAACACTTGATACATACAGTGGGGTTTAACACTTGATGTGTACAGTGGGGTTTAACACTTGATGTGTACAGTGGGGTTTAACACTTGATGTGTACAGTGGGGTTTAACACTTGATGTGTACAGTGGGGTTTAACACTTGATGTGTACAGTGGGGTTTAACACTTGGTGTTGTACAGTGGGGTTTAACACTTGATGTGTACAGTGGGGTTTAACACTTGATGTGTACAGTGGGGTTTAACACGATGTGTACAGTGGGGTTTAACACTTGATGTGTACAGTGGGGTTTAACACTTGATGTGTACAGTGGGGTTTATAACTTGATGTGTACAGTGGGGTTTAACACTTGGTGTGTACAGTGGGGTTTAACACTTGATGTGTACAGTGGGGTTTAACACTTGATGTGTACAGTGGGGTTTAACACTTGATACATACAGTGGGGTTTAACACTTGATGTGTACAGTGGGGTTTAACACTTGATACATACAGTGGGGTTGGGGGGATCTTTCCATGACTACAGCATGACACCTGTTTTCTGATGAATCTTTTAGTTACATGACTACAACCTGGTACGTGTTCTCTGACATCTGACATGTAAGGAGCTGCCGTTGTGATCTGTGGTCTTGTGGTCATCTGAGAGGAATGGCTTTAAGTGTGTTAACTTATAATGGGGAGCAGAGTGAACTTAAAACCCTTGACAAGCGAAGATGTGGGGAAATTGTCACATAGGACTGGTTATAAGGAGTGCGGGTTATTGATAGGTTCCGTTATTGATAATGACATATATGTCAGGTTCTAGTCAGTATTGCTTATCCCCTGTCCCCCCACACGTGGGACCCCTCAGATTGAGCTAGCTTTAACCATTGCTTTTTCACACAATGTCATCAGAAGACGAGCAGTGATCAAGATCAATAGTTATTATCGTCCAGTAATTGTCACATAGGGTTTCCTTGTAATATCCTGTTCATAAATATGCATGAGTTATTGCAGGACTGGTGATAGTCATTTTGTTACTGTTTTGTTATCTGAATAATTGTATCCGAGTGAATTCCAGCATTGTACAGCTTGTTGACCAGACAATGGTCTGTGTATGTAGATTAGTAGGAAATTGTGCTTGACAGTGAACAATTCTCTAAAGATTTCTACACTCAATTATTCTTTAAGAATGTGAATATGATGCCCACATGCTTGTGTTGTTGAGCTATATGTAGTTATGTAATGGTGTGCCATCCTTTGTATGTGTCCAGGTCAACACAATGAAACACAGATTCAAATTTCGATAAAACCACCCAATGACTGTTAGTGGCATAGTTAGGCTATTACAGTATTGACATATTTATTGTGTATACTTTGATTTTTAAAGAGAAATGAAAATGAGTGCATGTTACCTAAATGAATGATCTCTGCTGTCTCACATTGACTGATTGCTGGTTCTCTTGTTATTTCAGTGCAATATGAAGCTTTAGCTGATGCGGGTACTGCCCACCACATTTTGTTGTTTGGTTGTGATGAACCAGCCAGTACAGAGGACTACTGGTCAGTGTCTGTCCATCCATCTGTGAAACTCAAACTATAAGCATAAATCTATATCTTGTCAGGACAGAGAAATTTTTTTCAAATGTTTTTTCTAAAGTAAGAGCCAGTTGTATTAGATTTAGTCAGCGGGTATTATAATTCTGTCATGTTCCATAGCTGTTGATGTAGTAATAACATGTGGTTGTGATCACATGTATTGCATGGAACAATCACATGATGAACGGTATCAGTTTGCCACACACAAAAAAATGCATATCCTGAAGCAGTATGTCGAGCATATCAATTAAAAATCAGATTTCCAGAAAAGCTCTTAGATCTACTCACATTGAAAGCATTAGTTACTTCAAGCATTATCAAGCGGTGAAATGGACAACAATAGATTATTTTCAGGGTTCATTGTTCATGGAAATAATATTTTAAAATAACTATTCAAAATCAGCTGATCATGAAGTTCCTGAATCAAAAGGCTAAAGAAATGGACAAAATTTTTGTTACGATGACTTAAAATCTTTATGTATAAACATTTCAATACATTAATTTCAGAATCATACAAAGTTTTTAAAGACAATGTTAAAAATTAATTTGTTTATTGATTAGTTAAGTGAAGCATTATTCATGCATCAAAAATCATAAAATTGAAGCAGGAAAATAAGTATACATGTATATAATTAGAATAATACATGATAAAATTCATATTAAATGTCATATCAGACCTTGGACTAAACCCTAGGTCTGATATTGACTTGATTGGGATGATATAACTTATGGTATGGATTTTACTATGAAATATTTTCTATATACTTCTTTTATAAGTAATACACATTATTTTCACTATTACATGTATTTGATAACTTCTTCATTGATATATGATCCATTTTTAAAAAAAATTAGATATGTGTATATTTAGCCAAGACAAGTGGGGAAATTATACTATGTTTATTGTAAAATTGTGGGTGTGTAATTTTCAGTAGATGAGAAAAATTACATCCTGTTCTCTATTACATCCTGTTCTCGATTTTTGTTTTACCTACGAACACAACCAGCATTTCACATTGATAATGAAAACAACAGTAAAACAAAAATAATTTGTTATCTTAATATCAGTACTAGATTTTTCCCATGTTTAACAAAATTGCTTCACACCTTGATTTTACTCTGTAACACGACCAATTTACTCCATTCTATATCACTGGGATAATTGTTTTCTATCATATAATGTCAATGCAAACATCTATAGTACACAGATTCAGTCAACCTCAAAATGTTTTGAGTTATGAATATAGACATATATAACAAAGTCATGAACTTCTATTGATTCCAAACCTGGAGGGAAATTCCTTAAGAAATTACCCAAATTTACTCTTAATCAGTAATCTATTGTGCACATGCTTTTTCTCCATTTTCTCTATTTCTCTATTGCTTGTTCTGTGCTATGTTAGATTGTATTATTTAAAAAGTGTATTTGTTATGAAGTTTATTATTTGGATAGAATGCTGAATGTATTGTATGTATCACTTAAAATTGTCGAACTTTTTTGAAATTTAATTTTACAGGCATTGCGGTCGTTTATGTAAATCACAAGAACAGATTCTATTTGCTTGGGCAAAGAATGCCCCGCCTCTCCAGTTACCAAAAGGTAATGCTGGTGATTGTTGCTTTCTCTTGTAGTTGAAAGTTTTTATCATGTATAAAAGCAAATTAATGCTTGATATTAAACAAGCTAGCAGTTAAATGGTCTCTAATTCAATCTTGTCATGGTTTTTATTTGATAAAAATTGATATATTTCACGTTAGTTCTCACTTCTGTTTTCATGTAATGAGGTGATTTGGGACTGAAATTGAATTTTAAGTCCCAATCACAATAATGATGACTCCCTAAAACTTCCGCATTGAAAAAGTGATTTTCATGAAAAATGAATTGTTTTAGCAGTATTTTTAGACACTTTCTAAATATGTCAAATTGTTGCTGTTTTTGCCATTATCAAAGACTTTTGATACATGATCTTAAAATTATGGTGGTGTGGGGGAGTTTGTACCTGACAAGTCTGATCGTAAGCTACATATAGAAAGTTTATGGGTCATGAAACACTTACATACATGTGTTTATATCTATTAATTTGTACTCATTAATTGTACACTCTTGATTGTTGATGATCTGGTTAACCTTGTTTAGACACGTATTGTTTTTATTGATAACAGGTGTGGGATTTCGCGTTGGTGGTCAGACTCAAATAAAATACATCGTAATTCAGATCCATTATGTGAATCCTCTACCAGGTACGTACAGTATGTTTCTAGAATTCGCTACATAACAACGCAGTCCTTGTAATTCACTGAAGATCGGGAAAACGTTTCCAGAGAAAATGCACACACATAAACTCGTCAAGTTAAATAGCATGCTTTATTATATGCCTGTGTGATAAAGTGATATCTTGTATTTCACGGTGTGCCCATTACTAGATATTAGATAATATACATCATTACTCAATGATAAAGTTTCACAGATAGAGGTCTCTGTTGTGATTTTGATGCTGTGTTTGATTTTAGTGGGATCATTAGACACTTCTGGAATACGGCTCTCGATGACCTCACTCAGGTAAAGGCTTCAAGTCACATAAATGAACCAATCAAATTTATGTTCCCATGTTTTCATGTTCATTTGCTTGGGTATTAACATTCAGTCACTCTGACTGGGTCATAACTCGATAATGAAGTCTAGCGATATAAGACAGATTTATTTATCCATAGCTCTGTATATCATAATCTCTACTACAGACATAACAGATAAACAATTGAGTCAGACTGATGGTCTATGGGGTTTGTGGCGTTCATATTACAAGTGCCACAAAATTGATCCTAAGTTGTCAAAACACATATTCTGATGTTCTTTCCAAGTAAATGTGTTCTATGGTAAATAAAATGAAGCATGTTTCAATATCTAGTCAAGGTTGTTTCTGAGTTGAACCTTGTCCCGTTTGTATTGTAGACAGCGGTATGAGGCCGGTATTTATCTGCTATTGGCTTACTCTGTGAGAATCCCAGGCAACAGTGTCAGTAAGTGTGATCTGTTCATAGCAGGATCCTGAATTATAGCTTAACAGTGGGATCCTGAAATATAGCTTAACAATGGGATCCTGAATTATAACTTAACAGTGGGATCCTGAATTATAGCTTAACAGTGGGATCCTGAATTATAGCTTAACAATGGGATCCAGAAATATAGCTTAACAATGGGATCCTGAATTATAGCTTAACAATGGGATCCTGAATTATAGCTTAACAGTGGGATCCTGAATTATAGCTTAACAGTGGGATCCTGAATTATAGCTTAACAATGGGATCCAGAAATATAGCTTAACAATGGGATCCAGAAATATAGCTTAACAATGGGATCCTGAATTATAGCTAGAATTATATTAACAGTGGGTTCTGAGTTATATTAACAGTGGGTTCAGAGTTATATTAACAGTGGGTTCTGAGTTATATTAACAGTGGGTTTTGAGTTATATTAACAGTGGGTTCTGAGTTATATTAACAGTGGGTTCTGAATTATATCAACAGTGGGTTCTGAATTATATTAACAGTGAGATCCTGAATGATATTAACAGTGGGTTCTGAGTTATATTAACAGTGGGTTCTGAGTTATATTAACAGTGGGGTCTGAATTATATTAACAGTGGGTTCTGAATTATATTAACAGTGGGTTCTGAGTTATATTAACAGTGGGTTCTGAGTTATATTAACAGTGGGTTCTAAATTATGTTAGCTATGAGATCCTGAATTATATTAACAGTTGGACTATGAATTATATTAACTGTTGGACTATGAATTATATTAACTATGGATCCTGTGGGATCCATAATTTTATTAAAAGTGGGATCCTGAATTATGTTAAAAGATCCTGAACTGTAGCTTAACAGTGGGATCCTGATTTATGGAGTATCAATGTAGATTTTGAAACTTATTTACTAGCTTTTTATAAACTGTCAACATTTCTTTCATGTTTATTATGTTTTGCTTCGGAGCTTACGGATTGTGAAATTATTGACTAACTAAGTCTATTTCAACAATGATATGATGTTTATTTTCCTGTCGATAATTCTATATTATGAGAGACATGATCTGTTGTTTGTTTGCCTCTAGATCAATTTGCTGACATATCTTGTCAATTTAAAGCCAGTGGACCGATCTATCCTTTTGGGTTCAGAACACATGCACACAGTTTAGGTGAGGTTTTTCTGTAGGTTTGCTCAGACACCAATATACAGGGAAGAATCCATAGGATAATGACTTTTAAGTTGATTTTGCATTTAATATTGTGGAATAAAATTTCAATTAGCAATGTGTATGAACTGAAGCAGATTTAATGTCATAAGACTGGAGAAAATTTTTCCACCAAATTACATTTACTTAAATAAAATCTTGAGAAATGCTAAAGAACCTAGTGGGCTTGCAATTTGATTTTTTGCTGTATTATTTTATTGTGAGAGGTACATACAATGTTGTTTTATTGAGACCCTTTACGTGTTGCAGGAACAGTGATATCGGGTTACCAGGTCAACAATACATATAACCTGATCGGCAAGGGGAATCCCCAGTGGCCCCAGGCATTCTATCCAGTTGAGAAAAATATAGTCATTCAAAAAGACGACTACTTGGTGAGACTGACTGTATATTTGCAATAGTTATTCATCAAAAAGACGACTACTTGGTGAGACTGACTGTACATGTATATTTGCAATAGTTATTCATAAAAAATATGACTACTTGTTAAGACTGTATTCAGAATAGTCATTCAGAAAGATGGCAACTTGGTAAGACTGACTGTCTATTTAGAATAGTCAATTAGAAAAACGACCACGTGTATTAGGTAAGATTATATATTTAGAATAGTCAATGAGAAAGATGACTACAGGTATATTAGGTAAGATTGTTTACTTAGAATAGTCAATTAGAAAAACGACCACATGTGTATTAGGTAAGATTGTATATATAGAATAGTCACTCGGGAAGATGACTACTTGGTAAGGTTCTTTGTCTAATAAGTTAGAATAGTCACTCGGGAAGATGACTACTTGGTAAGGTTCATATGTTCAATAGACATTTAGAAAGGTTACTTGATAAATTCTCTGTCTGTTTTGTTTAGGTTGGTCGTTGTACGTATAATTCAACAGGAAGAAGTCGAACAACATTTATTGGGTAAGTCAAGTCTAAGCAATTATTGCTCATTTGTTGTGGGTTTGTAAGATCCGTGAAGACGTTAAAAATTTGATTAATCTGATTAACTGTATTGCTTTTCTGCAGGGCCACACACAATGATGAGATGTGTAACTTTTACATAATGTACTACGCTGATAGGAACACACGACTTCAGTATCATTCCTGTGCAGGTAACAACATTCCGTCTCTGGCCCAGAAACTGCCAGCTGACTCCTATCAGCCGCTCCCTCCTAACCCGCTACTGGAGATGGTTGCCCACGGTCCGAGCGGTCACATGGGGGATCCTGAAGGTCACACGGCCAAACCCAATCCAGTTACCAAGATGTCCACAATGGCTCCCACACAAAAGCCGGGACCATGGCCCACAACCAGGAAACCATGGCCAACAACCGGGAAACCAGAAACAGGTAATGATCAGGTGTATTTATCTAATGAGATTCCCTGGGATTTCACACGGCAGGAGAGGGAGGGGCCGGGTGTGTATCCGCCGGATTATGAAGCGGATTATCCAGAGTTTTACAGTGAGGTGGAGAGTCAGAGAGGGAGGAAAAAGTACCCCCAGCACAGTTATGGTCGCCAAGGATACAACCAGCAGGATTACGATGATTACTATGACTCTGATTTAAGTCGGAACCAAGGTGTGGGTAGAGATGGTCGTTATCCAGCCAACTCGAGGTCAGACCATAATAACAAAGGTGAAGGTCGGGTGTTTAACCGAAACAGGAACAGGGTGAGAGGTCCGCAACAATCAAATAGGAAGCAGAATAATCCCTACCAACCCAACAATAGGAACCGGAATGGAGGTCCACGACAATCAAATAGGAATCGGAATGGAGGACTAGGAGGACTACAACAATCAAATAGAAAGCAGGAAAGTTCTTACAAACCTGACAACACAATGTTTAAGGAGGCCTACGCTGTTAGTTTAGAGAAAAGTCAATCTACAGTAGACCCCCCTGTCCTGACCCCAGGTCAGACTACACAAGCCAGACCTCCGACTAAACCGCACAGTAAGATAGATGTCAGTGTTGTCTAAAGCTTTTAGTATATCTGTACTTCTCTGTACCCCTGGTGTTGTCAGTGAAGACTTTACTTTTCTCATTTCTTTCTTGTTCTCCATTTATATTCCTGGTTTATCTTTTCTTTATTTTGATTTGATGTTGTGTGTAAGTCTATAGTTATAACAGTTATTGAGGCAGTACATGTATATCAGATCAGAACGCTTCAAGGACCTGCTTGCAGTTTTGCTGCTAATTTTTGAAAATGTTGGAATCAGTCTACAATTTTCTCATGTTTTGATTGTTTGCTAAGAAAAGGATTGAGGTCAATGGTTACAAAAGTTCTTTCAATCAATTTAAAGATTATGAATGGGATTAGGTATTCCCTGTCCTTGTTGTTTTATCTACTTCAGAACTCTACTTATTTCTGTCCCCTTTTCCCTATTTTAGTCCACTCTTTTTTTGTCTTACTATCAATAAATGTTTTGCTCAGTAAGAGTCGTAGATGTATAGGAGATTAAAAAGTGTGTTTGCCGCAATATTCTTTAATGATAGATGTCTCTAAAGAGGATGGCATGAATTGCTAAATAATTTCTGTTTCAATGTCACAGTGTTCTTATCAACTGCAATGCTACTACAGTAATTAGTTTAAAAAACAAAAAGATAAAAATTGTCTCCATGCTTTATCGAATGGAAACTTATCTAGAGCTGTCAGTTAACAAGCATGTCATGACATTTACCTGTTATGTGAAGAAACACCTTAATTAGAAAAATTAGAAAAAATATCCATTACAATAAATTTCTTGCTTGTACTCTGTGTACCATTCTCTGTATTAGATTGATTCCAGTGTATGGCTAGACTTCTTTGGGGTTTTTTTTGGAGGTTATGAGATCCATGAGTACAAAAACTCCTGTGCTTTATATAATTATAGATAACATATTACACAAACCCTCAGGCCGAATGACCCCTCTAGGCACTGATCATCAATCATGTGTGACAGTGGAGCACTCAGGCATGACAACAACATTTGTTCCTTCTTCAGCACTGTGTAATTATAGGGTCAGTCTTGATGGAACAGACATGATAAAATGGCAGTAAGTTCAGACATCTTGAGATGTAAGGAGAGTTTTGATTGGCTGTGAGACAGACCAGATGTAACTGGAGTCTGTGTGTCCATCCCACCCAGTGTATTACTAAACATCTAATTATTTCATAGCTCTCTCCAAAATCATAGACACATCAACACATGGAAATCTTGATGTATCTACATACAAATATTACATAGATATATTGTATACAGATACACTTATATTATATTAGAGTCTACTCCAAATATAGGGACCGACCTGAATTGTTTATTATGTCTAAAGTTCAATATAAGCAATGTTGAACTATATAAATAATGTTAACTGGGGATTTATTTGTACTTCAGTATAACAGATAGTTCAATGTAAGCAAGTTAAATATAACAGTTCAATATTAGTGACTTCAATATAACGGATAGTTCAATATAATCAATTTAAATTTAAGTGGAGTAGCCTGTATATGCATTTGACATTTGTAAATTAATATACAGTAAATTGCGTTAATATATTATACAGATTACATTTATATATTATATACAGATAACATTAATATATTATATACAGATTAGGCATTAATATGCTAATTTCAGCTTTATATGTACATGGTAAAATAATATTTATTAAGATATTACACACACACAACAGTGTGTTTATAGAAGTTGCATTTGTATACATAATATATGCAGATTACACCTTTAAAGACAACATGCATTTATATACACCCGGCTCAAGTCACATGTCTTTTGGATATGACCTTAAAAACCAGAGATCCAGTTTCACAGTAGGCTTTGTCACATTATAGAACCTTACTGTCACACCCTCAGCACCCTGCATAGGTCAAAGTGTGGCGCATAGAACCTTACTGTCACACCCTCAGCACCCTGCATAGGTCAAAGTGTGGCGCATAGAACCTTACTGTCACACCCTCAGCACCCTGCATAGGTCAAAGTGTGGGACATAGAACCTTACTGTCAGACCCTCAGCACCCTGCATAGGTCAAAGTGTGGCACATAGAACCTTACTATCACACCCTCAGCACCCTGCATAGGTCAAAGTGTGGCACATAGAACCTTACTGTCACACCCTCAGCACCCTCAGCAGGTGACATCTCTACATGAAGTGAAGATGTAGAAACAACATACATACAAACCAGTTATATTCATTGTAAAACAGTTAAGTTTCTATAACAACTCCTTTTTATGCCCTGAGATCAAAGATTGGGAGGGATAGTTTGATCTGTCTTTTTGTCTTTGTCTTTTTGTCTTTCCATCTTTCTGCCTTTTGTCCTTATGCCTTTTGCCCTTATGCCTACCCCTTTAACAGTGTGTCTGTAAGTTTTGAACTGTAAGAGATGGAGGTTTCATGACTTCCCCTAGGGACACTGGGTGAAAGATGTGGCCTTTTTAAAAAAAAACTAAAAATAGATACTTGGTTTCTCAGCAGTAACTTGAAAATAGTTTGGATTTAAATGTTCATATTTTCCACATTGGTTAGTCTTATGAAAAATTTGCTCGAGATTGCCCTGAGTTAAGAGTCGAAGGATGTGACCTCTGTTACTAGAGAATCCAGTTAAACACATCATGTTTAATTTGAAATAAAGGAATTTAGAATTAGTATATGATGATAGAGACTGCTCTCTGTGGTGGAGGCAACAGTTTCTAGTTGATTCTCATCTGATCTACTCTTCTGTACAAACTACTTGAATTCATGTATACTGGTAATTTTGCATGACTTATTCAGATGATGTTTTTTGTATATTCTTTACTGTATTGTTTTTTTCTTTTGTGTTAATTAAATTTTCACTGTATCATTTTGATATTGATAATTTTTGTAATTCCTGTCAAAGAATATGTACTGACAATGGTCATCTCTGAAGAACTCCAGGCTTCTCTTTAATGAGGTTCAATTTTCATGAAGAATAGTGTGAAACCATTAGTGTGCCTACAAGTGTAAATGGAAAATAGTTATCCACAATTCAGATAATTTTTTTAAAATGTTTTTTGAGGTGATTTTTTTACAATGTTAAAAATGAGATTTTTTTGTTATTGTTATATGTGCATTGTGCAGACAATTCATAGAATGTCGTAGTTGATGATCTTTGGTTTTTCTCTAAATGGTTCACTTTAAAGTAATGCTTTATTTAATGTAAATTAGAGCTCTCCTCATTATGGTTCTCTGCATGAACTGCTTTGGATCATTTGATCTTGATTGACCAATTTTTATTGTAATCTGTCATTTTCTTTATTTAACAATTAAATTGAAATTTGATTAATGAATTATTGACTTGGATGTTGTTGCTTACATTATATATTTTGTACAATTTGTGGTCCTTGTGTTTTGTTTACTTTAAACATTTTTTCGTATGTGTTTTCTTTGTAAGATTTCGAGCATGTAATTTTGGCTCATTGTTATCCTTTTTCTCGGTCATCATTTAGTGTACCATCTTTAACAATTTGATTCCATTGATTTTCCACAGTGACACACCTGATGGACTTTGAGTCGGACTTCGGAGGATCTGTAGGTAGCCCGACCCCAGGGTCAGATGTTGTGATAGGTCAAGTGGGCGGAGTCGCCACAGACAAGCTGGGCAATGTTTATGTATTCCACAGAGGGGGAAGAGTATGGAATGGCCTGTAAGTCGCATAAAATGAAACTCTAGAAAGCACAGAAATTGAATCAATACTGTGATATTTCTTTTATTATTGGATTAAACATTCTTTTTGAAGAATTTATCAATGTGTAAACTCTGGACATTTTACTCACAAACTGAATAAAAGTGCAAAGCATTTTTATGTTAAGTTTGTGAGTAAAATGTACAGAGTTTACCCATCAATAAATTCTTCAAAAACAATCTTTGATTCTTATAATTCCAATTTGTTCCCTGTATTATCAATTTCAAAAATTTTAATAGTTTCCCCGCACTATGTTATTTGTTTTCGGGTGCGTTTATTTGGATTTATTGATGTGTAAATTCTCATTTAGCTTTATTTTTGTCAAATCAAAACAATTGTAATAAATAACATTGGAATTTTATATCTGTACCTACCGTATATACTCGCCTATAAGTCGGTTGTATTTTTTAAGGTTATTTTGTAGGAATTTGCCATTGACCCGCTTATAAATCGGTACAAATTTTTGTCAGAATCAGTTGACAATTTCAAGTCAATTCTCTAGTGTTTTTACCTATGTTTCAAAAATATTTTGAGAAATTAATAATTATGAGGTGCTCAATATCCAAGCCATATCTATTTGGGGTTTAAAAGCAACCCTTGATCTATTATGGACAATGATCCCTTGATTACCTACGCAATTATGGTCTCCTATATTACCAGTACCTGACACCGTGTTTACTTAGTGGCACAAGCCTCATGGTTATTGTGGGGTTCTGGTATAATTCAATGTATCAACAATAGAGTTTTTAAGAGTCAAGAATGATGATCTAAATTATCTGCTAACAATATTCAATCTTTTATGAAATATATTTCAGCTGGTATACATATGAATATTTCAATATTAAATCGGGTTCGTAATTCAATTTTACCGATAAACGATAGATTAGTTGAATTGAAAGTATTAGTTAATGGTGTGTAAATAATTTTTAACAAGATAAAAATATGTAAATACTTGTACTTTATACATAATTTTAAAATACATAAACAGTACAAGATGTCCAGATATTAGTGAACAATAATCATGTGTGTGGTAGTCCATGATAATCGTCGGAGTTGTTTAAAAAACACTACATTATGCCGCCTAGAAAAATACCAATCTTCTTAGGACGCGCCTATAAGTCGGACATAGAGTTTTGGACCAAAAATTGACTCCCAAATATCCGACTTATAGGCGAGTATATACGGTATTTTATGATGGGTTGTATTATGGTATGGACTTTCCTGTCCGTCTGTTAGATTTTTTGAGTCCGGGTTCACCGTGGCCTCACTTTGGAATTTTATGGTTATACATACACAAATCATGTCTGGATCATATCTTGCACACTGTGAGGCCTAGGACCATCAAACTTAGTCAGTTTAGTTTATTTTTCTTTGAGGGAAGGTGCATTGTGAACCAATAAAAGATCACTGTGTCCTTCTGGAATTTTATATAAAAGGATATACATGCTCAAATTGTGTACGGATCATATCTTTCACACTGTGAGGCCTAGGACCATCAAACATGGTCAGCTGATGCATCTTTAGGGGAAAGGTGTGTCACAAACCAAAAGTGGGTTAATGTGCCTTATTTTGGAATTGCAATTGACAGTGTTATAGCTTTTGATTTCAAGCATGCAAACCTAGATCTGCATCATGTATTTTTATTTTTATGTGGAGAGGTATCCTAGTAGTGTCATTATTTTGTAGATCATTCAACTACCAGAATGTATTTCAACAGCAGAACAGGCCAATCCAAGCTAACTGTATTGTAGTATACGACAAGGCAGGTCAGGTCATCAGGCAGTTTGGCAAAAACATGTAGGTTTGAGGTGTAAAATGTACACATATGTTTACAGAAAACAATTCTGGTGCTCGAAGTGATATGTTGCACAAACTTCTTGATTAAAAAGACATGTACATATCTTTGCATTTACAGATGAAAATAAGATTTGATGTTTTTTAGGTTCTTTATGCCTCATGGAATTACTGTGGATGATAAAATGAATGTCTGGGTGACGGATGTTGGACTTCATCAGGTTAGTGTATAACAAAGTACATAAAGGTCATATCTGCATCTAGGTCAAATGGGCCTAACACTTCTCTGTTCATTGGAATAATTGTGACATCATAGCTTGATGTCTCTTGAAAACACATACAGAAGCGCAGATTCCAAATTAAGAACAGTTCTCTAAGTATTACTCTGTCCAGATTCAATAACAGAAATAAAAAATCATAGAGGATCTGAATGAACGAGACAGGTTGGGCATAATTATGTTTGTGATTAATAGATAATGAGGTTCCCGGCAGGCAGCACACAAACTGATTTGGTCCTGGGCCAGAAGTTCCAGCCAGGGAGTGGAAACAACCAGTTCTGTAAGCCGACCGATGTGGCTGTCTTGTCGTCAGGGGAATTCTTTGTCAGTGATGGGTAAAAACCTTTTTTCTTTCTAAACATGGGAGTCAGAATTATCTGTCAAATATCATTATATTTATTTGTATATATACGGATAGATAAAATATTAATTATGAATTTATTGTATATATATCAAGTAATGATGACAACTTGAGTGTGCATTTATCTTGGTATTATTATAACATCTGGGGACCAGTCTTAACCTGCAAATCTTGCATTCCATTCCCAGTGGCAGCATCAAACCAAAGATCTTTAAAATATGTAGTAAATGTTCACCAGACATACAACAGTGAAAAATACAGTATCATGTCTCTTAGAGAATCTAACCCTAAAAAACAGAGATCCAATTTCACGGTAGATATTGGCACCTTATAGAGATCCCTCAGTTTTTATACACTCATCTTTAGACGAGGTGTATTATATCTGTACATCCGTCTGTTCGGGGTTTTCTGTTTTCTTTTCTCTGTCACAAGCTGAAACTTGCATGTAGCTTCTTTGTGGTTCACTTTAGATCATGCTGAAATTTTTATCTATTTCTACCCCTCTTGCTGGAGTTCAGCCACTACATTTGAAAATTAATGTTATTTGGAGGGTACATAATTTGTCCGTCTAACTCCTTCCACAATTTTCAAATGAGGACCTTATTTTACAGAGTTTTTGTATTGCTATTGAAGATGTGCATGTGGCAAGGATTTTGATTTTCTTCAAATTTTGAGAAAATTACATGTTATTAAACTCAGTTTTGAGGAAATATAATGTGAGTGCATGGTTTGTCCTCAACTCCTTGCACAGTTGTAAAGCTAGGGAAACTTGAAGACGTGCATATTGCAAGGATTTTGATTTTTAACAATTTCCTAATTTTCTCTGATGTATGAAATATTTACATGTTGTTAAACTTGGTTAATTTGGGAGAAATATTTCCCACACAGAATTCTATCTATCGACCTGCTGTGACAATTTTTAAGCTAGAACTTTTATTCATATGATGCAAAAGAAAGTAAATCACAGCTTGATGATGGCTGATACTACCTTAAGTAAAGTTCTTTTATCTTAAATTGTGTGTTTATTGTAGATTATTAAACATTCTTATAATGCAAGCATTAATTAATTTTTTTATACATTAGTTGTTTTACAGGATGTATTAAAGTATAGTGTTGTCTGTCCATTTTTCCATTCCGTTTCAAGATATGACATACCACCCTAAGTAAAGTTCTACAACTCACGGCAGTTTTTGTCATGTTTGCTAATCAATGTCACAAAACAAACACCTTATAATGAAAAAAACCCTATATAACCTATTATGTATCATTTACGGTACTCTTGTTGGCCTCAAGTGTCATGCATAGGTCCAAATTTGTAATGCTTCACTTACGGCTGGTGACATTTATATACAAGTAAACATTTTCAAATGGGATGTAAAATTGCCTCTGTTAGTTCTCCCAGTACTTTGATTGCTATTTCAGGTACTGTAACTCCAGGATTATGAAATATGACAAGACAGGTTCCTTTATCAAGAAGTTTGGATCCAGCAGTCAAGTTAAGGATGGTAAGAAATTTTTCAAGTGGATTGATGAATTAACCCATCAGAGATTTATGGATCATATTGTTATCGACTTCAGGAGCAGCCAATCTATCTGGTTTTGTAGGAAAGTGCGTAGGGGGAAAATGAGAAATGATTTTTCATCGTTTCCATAGAATAATTCCTTATCAATAACATGTATGAAAGTTTTGAATAAAAGATTTTAAAATATATTTAAATAAAGGTCTTAATTGCTGTTATCAATACATTTCATTTTGTTCATTATCAATAAGATATAATTTATGCAAAGTTTTTG